>NC_053166.1:80740271-81040271 GCF_016835505.1 Polypterus senegalus | reverse complement strand
GTCCTCTTGTTTTCCCATTCTTTGTTCTTTTCAGTGTCTCGTTTACTTCCTCCTTCTGTATTCTTGGTAGTAGCCCTTCATTTGAGTTTCCATCCATAATGGATTATGTTCATTCAACAGCTTTTCAAAGTACCCCTTCCATCTATTCTTGATCCTATCATGCTGACTGAAGACCACACCTTGTTGATCTTTCATCTGTTCCAGCTGGCTAAATTCCTTCCCTGCTTTGTTCCCATCCTTTGCTATTTTCAAAAGTATTTTATCTCTCTCTCTTTCCGCCTCCAGTTTTTAAAACAACTCGTTCTAATTCTGTGCCTTGGCTCTTGCCACATCCATCTTTGCCTCCTTGTTTGCCTGCTTATGCAAAACTCTATCCTCCACTCTCCCTGATTAGTATCATGTCTTCTTTGTCTCTTTCTTAGCCTTTATTACGTCCTGTTCCTCCACCATGTCTCTTTTGTCCCCCATGTTCCCTCCTTCCTGACATTCTACCAAACATCTCTTCATCAACTCTCAATATAACTATACAGTTCTTCTCCCACAATTCCTCTACACTCTCAAATGACTGCACTTCATTTAAAACTTTCTCCCTAAACCTGTTCCTAAGCTCTTCTTTTAATTTCCACCACTTTATTATTGGCACTGCCTGTTCTGTTTTTTTTTCTCTTGCTGATTCTGATCTCCCAGTCCATCACCACTTTATGCTGTGCTGTCACACTTTTGCTATTTATGACCTTGCAATTATTTTTTTCTTTCTTTTAGATTAGATCTTTGATACACTAAAAGATCTATTTGTCTTTCTGTACATCCACTAATACAAGTCATGAGACAATTTGCTTTCTTCTTAAAAAATGTGGTATCTAATACAAATGAAAGTGCCATTGCAAAATAGACTATCCTCTCCCCTCCTCCCTCATCCTCCTTGTACCCTCTCTGTAATTACTGTACTCTTTGAAACATGCCCATTTAGATCCCCACCAACAATTATGTTTTCTCCCTCTTTTGCCCCCAAACACCCAATGCCCCAACCCCCTTCCATTTGTGCCCAGAAAGCCTTCTCTTCCTCACTGCACAGTCAAGGAGCATATGCATACATTCTGTTAATTACAGTCTCGTCAAGGCCCAGTGTGTCGTTCATTAACTCGATTGCTCCTCCTATTAGCACTGACTATGCTTAAGTTCTTTGATTACTACTCTACCTACACCATTCTCCCTTGTTCATTTGCTCCACTGTACAATCACTTGCAGCCTCCTCTCGATTCTCTTGCCATTATTTTCTTCCCATCTAATTTCCTACATACACAACACCACCACCGTCTTCCTGGCCATGAAGTCTGCCAACTCTCGTCCTTTCCAAATCATTACCCAACATTCAATGTACCTAATCATACTCTTAAATTACGTCTTTTTTCCTTCCCATCTTCTGCTTCTGCATTAACTCTGCCTGCAGTTGACTCCATGGACCCCACTCACCTTCCATTAGGGTCAGGTGAGGCTCCTTGCACGTCACCTACAGGGTACATTCCTACCATTTTCTGAAGCTGATTGAACTGATTTCTTCATTAATGGTTTTACAGCCAGATACCCTCCTGACACTTTCTCTACTTCTTCAAGCTAGGGGCCAGCACTGTGTTGGGTTGGTTTGCCCAATCGCTGGCTAGATTATTACAACAGCAATCAGCCCAAAACAACACATTAGTTCAGAGATGCCATTTTATCCAATGTGCAAGTCTCTCAGATAATAGAGGGAAACCCAATGCCAGCATTCATTAAACTGGGGTCTGTATTGCTATGAGCCAATGCAGTGAATTAATGCAGCACCTTGCAACTGCATATTTTACATTTCTTATTCTACATTTACCTTAGGGCTAAGTACATTAAAGAAATTGGTCATAAGCAATTATGATGCCAAACTGTGAATTACTTTTTATCAAGAATGAACAATTAATAAACAATAACAGACGAAAGACAGAAAAAAAGTTCTCTTCTCCTGTGGTATTTAGCCGAGCAATTAAATCAAAAGACAAAAGCTTGCTGTGTGTTGACTGCCTCTCCCAGGCAGTAATTATTTGTGCCGAGCTTTCATTGGTCTATCTAAATGGGTACTAATCAGTGCAGTCATGCATCAGGTTGGATGCTCCAAATCACACTGCTGGAGGCTCGTACGATTTGGATCCCAGGCAGCTGACTCACTGATTTACTAATGAAAAGGAAAATTAAAAAAAAAACAACTATCCGAGCTTGGGGGATGGGTCAGTTCCTCTGTTAGGCAAAGTGAAAACTGGTTAAAGCCAATTATTGTTAAAAGGTGTGAAGAACTGTAATAAACTGTGAAAGGCGTGACAAATTGCATTTGCCAATAACACCCAGTATGAGAAATATAAAAAGGAAGCCAATATAATAAAAGGGAAAATAATTAAAATATACAGTTGTGTGTATTAAATAATAATCATTAAAAATTTAATTTTTACTAATTTATTACTAGCATAAATATAAACTGTAAGCAAATAACTCAACATACCTTGCAAATAAACAGTTATAATCTTGTGTCTTAACAAAACAAAAAAACATTTTTCATTCTATTTTGATATGATTTTAGATAATAAAGAAACAATAAGTCAGATGAAAAACTATAAAACTTATGCATAACAAGAGGATGCTTCTGAGTTGTGATCCAAAATGTCTAGCTATATAACTGATAGGTTATAATAGGCAGAAGGTGACAATACAATATGTGCCACATCCTGGGTCCATTTTCAGCTCACAATTACCATTTAAAACAAAGCTCTTGAGCTGACTGCCCAAGCACCTGCCAAGCAAGACATTAAAAAGTTCGATGTAGCGTAAGCCATCCTGATTCAGGGTGTTCAGAAGAAATGTAAGGATTTACTTGAGGATGTTTAAAACTCCAGTATTCTCGAATTGTAAAAGAAATTTGTCATTTTTCACTCTCTAATAGAGGTCGACGGGGGCTAGATCCCTAGTAAAGAATCAAAAATAACATCACATTCTCAATCGGGGACCTTGAAATTGTCTAAAATGATAACCCACATTCTTATTTAACCTTCTGGGAGGGCTAGAATCACCGATAAAAAACAAAACATCAAAGATATTATCTAATGCATGATTAGCAACTTCAAAATAGCATAACATGATACTCAACATGTTTATATTACCAATCCCAATTTTTTTATGTTTTATCAAAAGGAGTAACTTTGACCCCTACTATCCCAATAAGGGGTGAACCCCTAGGGTTGGTTGATATCTTATGCACAAGTTTAAGTCCTTCTGATCATTTTTGCTAAAGACATCCATTGGTTTATTCTTTGTCTTAAAGGTGTAATTTCCTGCACAAAATATACTCCAACATGTCCTACAGATGAGTGTTTTACAGGTCTAGAAAACCAAAAATAGGGGAAACCCCAAAAACCTTGATGTCTTGCATAACTAGACATTGAGATGATTCGAATAGTATATCATATGTGGGGGTTTTCTCATACTGGTAAATTGGGAGGCACCAAACAAAAAATACCTGAAGTGATTTCAATGCATTCATAAGTAATCCTTATGAACACCAATATTCTTCTTTCTTAACTGTCTGTATCTGTACTGGTGTCCATCTCCAGGGATCAGATGTTGTGCGTATTATACGGTTCATTTTAAATGCACATTTGATAACAAGACTGCATGATGGTGCATGTGGTAAGGGTGATGTCCTGCATGTCCAGTGTCCTGGGTTTGCATCCTGCTCCTGGATGCTATCTATCTGGAGCTTCTTGATGATTTTGTGTCAGATCGTGCAAAAAATATTGTGTTGTATCTGAGCTCCTATCTGACAATCCTGGTATCTACTGCTACTTGTTGGAGCTTCATGCTGGGTTTATATTTTAGCCACTGATTAATTTAGTTGAACTTGCACATTCTTTTCATGTCTGTCTCAGGTTTATCCTTCAAGTACTCCAAATTTGATCCCATATCCCCAGAAAAAGTGTAGGTTAGGTTGGCAATTTAAAATTGGCCCTCTGTGAGGGTGAATGAGCCCTACAATGGACTGGTGCCTTATCCAGGCCTGTTTCTTGCCTTGTACCCATTGCTGGCTTCAACCTCATGCAACACTGAATTAAGTGGGTACAAGCATGACATGAGATATTATTATTTCTTATTTAGCTGACACCTTCATCAGTGGTGACTTACAAAATCTGAGATACAATTGGTTGCTTCTTTTTGTTTTTTTTTTTTTTCCAGTTGGAGCATGGGCAGTTGAAGTGACGTGCTCATGGTTACACAGTGTCATTAGCAGGATTCAAACCCACATCCTAAGGGCTTGAAGTCCAAAGGTTTAACTATTATGCCACACTTCGATAGTAAAACTGTCAGTGTGGTTCAGTGGTTAGTGCATTAACTTCACAGATCCACACACCAAGATTTGCATCCATCATGCCCCACTGAAAGTGTGGAGTTTGCATGTTCTCCCAATGTCTGCATTTTCTTCTTATATCTCAAGCATGTGTGTTTTAAGGTAACTGTCAATTGTAAATGGTCCAAGTGTGGGTGTATGCCCTGTGAAGAACTGGTGCCCTGTCCAGGATTGGGTTCATCTTTGCACCAACTGTTGCCAGAATAGGCACGTGTTTCCCGTTACCCTCAAGCGGAGTAAAAAAAATGGAAGGATGAATGGATATTATAAACAGGAGCTTTAGTAGTTCATCTGCTGCTGAATCTATCCTTTGTTTCCCTGTCATTTATGGTCTGCACAGATTACTTCCCAGACATAACAATTTAGTATTGATGAAAAAAAATTTAAATGTATAGCTCCCTTGAGAGCCTAGTCCAAGAATATAAAAATGTACACGACTGTAAGAATTACTTTTTAAAATCCAATGTAAATATCCATCCATCCATTATCCAACCCGCTATATCCTAACTACACGGTCATGGGGGTCTGCTGGAGCCAATCCCAGCCAACACAGGGCGCAAGGCAGGAAAACAAACCCCGGGCAGGGCGCCAGCCCACCACAGGGTGCACACACACACCAAGCTCACACTAGCGATAATTTAGAATCGCCAGTGCACCTAACCTGCATGTCTTTGGACCATGGTAGGAAACAGGAGCACCTGGAGGAAACCCACCAATGTAAATATTTAATATAAAATTCCTAATTATTATTATTACTACTTATGCTATCTGTCCCTCTGTCTTTAAACTGTTGTCTAAAAGCACACACTAATTTTCTGACAGTCTATAGTTACTATCGTAGTTACGCGACATCAGGTTTTCCTGCTGCCTGTAACTGTGAATTCTGCTGGCTTGTAAATGTACATCAAAGTTGTTGTTTCTTCACATAGCATCAGACACTGATAATTGAACGTCTGTGTGTGTGAAGCATGAACATATGATACAGTAGCATACTTACAGTCAAACACTTCTATAAACATTGACAGCAAAGGTTTACACCTTGCTGAAGCAAACAGTAAAGCTTGAGGGTCTGCACAGTTATGTTCAAAGTAGAGTACTTGTTAGAGCTTTGACGTAATTATAATTAGTGTGGAACTACACGATTAAAAAAATATTACCTGTACACCTCTGTGCGGAAACACTGAGGTCTTGTAAAGAAGAAGGCATTTCACATGATAAGACAATTAAGAAAATTGTGCATACTCACAGGTGGCGCAGTGGTAGTGCTGCTGCTTTGCAGTAAAGAGACTGTGGAAGATTATGGGTTTGCTTCCTGGTTCCTCCCTGTGTGGATAGCGCTTTGAGTACTGAGAAAAGTGCTATATAAATGTAATGACTTATTACTCACCCCATTACAAATAGTACTACAGCTTCCACACTGGGTGGTCTTATTCTCATTCCACTATTTATTTATTTTGTACGGGGAAAAAAAAATTACATTGGATTGATCGCCATCGTGTTTTGAAGCATTTTGGTTAAACTGGAGCATTCTTTTTTTTCAATGTCAAAATCTGCTTAATCCAATTGAGGTTTGCAGGTGGCCAGAATATTTCCAAGCAGCATTAGGCACCCTGGACGGAGTCCCCTCATGCACATACCAACAGTCACACCCAGCAGCTTTGGAAATGCCACTTAACCTAAGCTGCATGTCTTTGGCAATATGGGAAGACATTCCATTCAGATACCGTATGCGGAAAACATACAGAGATAATGATCAGATATGGGATTCAAACCCAAAATGCAGGAACTTTGAGGTCCCCTCGATAAACAGCACTTTCCTGGCTTCATTAAATGAACACACAACCCTGTATATTTTGTAAAATTACATTGGTTCAACACACATTAAAACCCTTCAACCCACCTCCACCTACTGTATGTTGAGAAAGGCAAAGACTTGACAGACAAATGAGCTTTTGAAGATGTCATAATGTAACCCTACTAAGCTGAGCAGCATTCGAGCTGTTTGTGACACATTTTAATTAACACTGAGACATCTGCAGCTAAATATATCTAGTGAACCTGCATACCAGCACTTGCTTTTCAAGATGCTTGTAGAAATGTGTGCCGCGTGACACAATTTAACCATCGGGAAAATTAGCTGGCTTCCTGAGATCCTGTAAGGGAATACTGTATACATTTAAAAGGTGGATGGATAAACGTTAAGTAAAAAGGCAGATGAGCTTTATTCTGT
Source organism: Polypterus senegalus (assembly GCF_016835505.1). NCBI lineage: Eukaryota > Metazoa > Chordata > Cladistia > Polypteriformes > Polypteridae > Polypterus > Polypterus senegalus. Next base: position 81,033,624 of record NC_053166.1, on the reverse strand, counting down.
GCTGACCACTTTGAAATGCTTGCTGTATATTAAGAATCTGTTGCTATAAAATACTCGAGTTGCCCTGACACTACCGCTTTTTTCAGATACAACCAAATTAATAAAGTAGACAATTGCTATTTATTGATTTACTAATAAGCCGTTGCAAAATTATTAAAGGCTGTTTTGCAACTTTTACATTGTCTGTTTTGTATTGATAATTCTAGTAATTAAGCTTAATTGCAAAAAATGTACATTTAACATTAAACATTTATAACAGCTAAAAAGTAGGAATATTGCTCTTTTAAAATGTTAAGCAGTACAACTCAAATGAACAATTGTTGTACTGTTCACAAAACATTATCTTCCTTGTATTAAATATTAGTAATTTGCTGCAGAGGATATGACTGAGTGTAATCCAGGGGGTACTCATCTTGGATGCTGCAGAGTTGCTAGCAATTTATGATCCTGTGAATGATACTAATAAATACAGATCTGCAGTTATTCATGTCTTTAGTTTACTAAAGCATTATCTGAATGTTTAAAAGATGAATATTAAAATGTTTTGACAAGCATATATTATTGTAGCTTCAAACAAAAAGCTTTCATCATTGCCAGTGGAATTGACATCACCCATCAGTAATTTTACTACAATGAATACAATTAATTACTGTTATAGTGTTAAGAATGCCATTTTATTTCCACATTCAATATTAAAACGAACAAGCAAATAATGGAATAATTGAAGCCATGATTTTAATTTCCCTCTTTATTCACAGCACAGATGGAAAATATGCTTTTGCAAATTGTAATTTAAAAAATGAATCACTAATTGAAGGTTTAATATTGCTCCACTGCTGCCTGTTTGCTGAAGCTGTTATATAAAATGTGCTATTTTAATCAAGAAAGAGAAATGGACTGGAATGGGCTTGGGGGTAGTACAAGAGGCAAAAAATACTACTGCATCAAGCTCTCTCAGTTAAACCCGAATATATATAGTGAGATTTCTGAGACCCTGGCGAAAAACAGGCACTCGACATCCCCCCAGCTGCACATTGCTCTGAAATAGGCAAGAATTGCTTATCTTCTGCCGGTTCAAATGCAAGTTCACCTCCTCACCACATAACGTGTCTGTTGCCCAATGGTTGGTACGGGGAACATTTAAAACTAGCCGCTGACCTCACTGTGTGCTCACTTTCTGTCATCTCTCCTCCAGAATGAACCTGCCTGTTGAAGGAGGCTATCTGTTCCTTTAACCTGCACAAAGGGAGTGAATTCAGGACGACTGACAATATCACTGCTTGCTTGCTGTGTTTGTGTGTACTGATGTGACAGCTCCCCTTACAAAATAAAATGCATAACTGTACACACATACTGTTCCTGTCTTCACAACAATAAAACAGATTTTCTTGGAAACCTGGACTCATCTCATTCTTTCTTGAGCAAGTCTTTGACCCACATGCCACACTATATATATATATATATATATATATATATATATATATCTATACTAATAAAAGGCAAAGCCCTCACTCACTCACTCACTCACTCACTCACTCACTCACTCATTCACTCATCACTAATTCTCCAACTTCCCGTGTAGGTAGAAGGCTGAAATTTGGCAGGCTCATTCCTTACAGCTTACTTACAAAAGTTGGGCAGGTTTCATTTCGAAATTCTACGCCTAATGTTCATAACTGGAAGGTATTTTTCTCCATTAACTGTAATGGAGTTGAGCTGGAATGACGTGGGGGGCGGAGTTTCGTGTGACATCATCACGCCTCTCAAGTAATCACGTGAACTGACTGTCAGCGCGTGTGTAGAAAACCAGGAAGACCTCCAAAAAGCGCTTAAGAAAACATGCGTTATATAATTGAGAAGGCAGCGAAACAATAAGAAGCGAGCGAGTGACATATACTACCATATTCATGACTGCTGCTACCTCGGAAAGAAAGCAAGGTGCAAACCTAAACTTTAAATTAAGTTCATAGACAGGCTACCGCTGGCGTTTCACATGCCCACAGGTAATCACGGGATACAAGTTTAATGAGAGGACGAGGATATAAACGAGAGTTTTGATCACTTTGTAACTAAGTTAAAATTGTAGGTGAAGGGGTGTGCTTATGCAAATTCGAGACTGTGTTTGTGGGGGATTGACAGTTAAGGCGGGTGGAGGAGTCACGTCATCATCTCCCCTCCCATTCATCTCATTTGGCTTTGAGCTGAGCTCCGCAGCTAACGCCGTCTTCCGAAGCAACTTTGTCAGACTGCCACCAAATACTCACAGAAAAATCCACAAGTTAATACACACACTGTCTCTATAGAGTTTCTCCACACTGAATCCTCCAGGCACTACTTACAAAAGGTTACATTGACAATCGTGTTACGTTATTTTTAAAGTCTTTCCTTTTCTTAGCACAAGCACAGCTGAGAAGCTTCGATGCATGTGCTCCATAACGCGTTAAAAATAATGCATTTAATCACACTTTGCATTACAAGCAAAGGGAGCTTTGTCAATGCATGATTTCCTGGTACACGATTACTTTGATCAGCATCCCGATTCATTTTACCCTCGCACCACCTTAGTTTGAGAAGAAGTATGAAAAAATATGAGGTTAACACAGAAAAAAATCACCAATTCAAGCTTTATGAATAATCGATTAAGCCATCAGTAATTGTTTTGGTAAAGCCATCCTCCTTCCATTTTATAATTTTTCCGCCACTAGCCGTGATTAAATGAACGGTAAATAAAGTAAGAGCAAAGCGAGGGTGACTTATTTAGGCAGGCATATATATGACAGCAACACTGTCAATATATGAATGACCTCCAAACAGCGCTGAGACTTTTGATATCATGAACGTGTCTGCAAAAACTGTGGTCTCCTGCCCTGCAAAAGTCGAGCAGCCAGCGTGCGTGCATAGCTGTGCCGGCCTTTGAGACGCTGACTGCGCTTCTACCTTAAGTCAAAGTGAGCACTTTTAATTTTTTTCATCCTCCCCCTGCGCTATAGCCCAGACAAGTGCAAACACGGGACCCCTATTCTACACCACGGCAAAATAATATTAAGGCGATTCACACTTTCTTTTGCACGTATACGATTATGAGGTTCTCACCCCGGATTATGAAGACACGCACACGAGTGGAGGACTGACAGTGCCATCACAGCCGATTAATGGCGAGGATGTCTCACCAGTCTACACAAGACCCACCGCGACTGTCCTCAAAAGGCGATCATAACGTCAGCGAACACATCTCTATACTATATAAAAGAAAAGGCAACTTTCCTTTCTTTACACCTTTTTTCCTTTTATCCCAAACCAAAGCCTTTCTCGCTTAACACTGCAGAGGACACAAAACTAATTTTCTTTAAATGCCGGTAAGGCACATTACCAGAGGCACAAATTTGAACGTTCACATAGAAAATGTAATTTCTATACCACAGCCGTCGTGTAGCGCCTTTCAAAAGGGATCTACTACCGAGAGATGATCCATATACATTTTAGCTGCTGTTAGTTACTTACCTGTTGTGTTACACAGTCTTTAAAATGTAGTTTACCCAACCACTCCAGTAGTGCTCAATGTACCTGTACTTCATAAACGTTAATGTTTTACTGTTTAATAACTTATAGACTATATTTTATTATTTCTCCCTTGCACTCAGTGACCAAAGCTATACACACACATATATAAAAGCTATACACACAAGTATATGTATGTGTATATATATATATATATATATATATACACACACACACCCCTATCTACATTATATATATATATATATATATACACACACACACACACACACACATACATACATATGTACGTACATACATACATACATACATACACACATATATATAATTTGTGTGTGTGTATGTATGTATGTGTGTGTATATATGATGTAGATAGATATGTATATATATATGTGTATATGTAGATATGTATATAGATATGTAGATATGAAGATATGTATGTGTATATATATGTGTATATATATATATATGTATGTATGTGTGTGCGTGTGTGTGTGTATATATATGACAGCAGCAATCCAAGCTGTGAGAAAACAGTAAAAAGGAGGCCTGTCAGACGTCGTGGTACATTTTCTGATGCAGCTAGACGAAAAAAACTTTGTGACGCTGCCGCCAAATACACAAAACAATTACATTAACAATCATGTTACGTTATTTTTAAAATTTTTCCTTTTCTTTTTCGTACCTTCTTTAACACACTACTTCTCCGCTGCGAAGCGCGGGTATTCTGCTAGTATATATATATATATAGGGCGGCACGGTGGCGCAGTCTGACTGACTCACTGACTCATCACTAATTCTCCAACTTCCCATGTAGGTAGAAAGCTGAAATTTGGCAGGCTTATTCCTTACAGCTTACTTACAAAAGTTAAGCAGGTTTCATTTCGAAATTCTACACGTAACGGTCATAAGGGTCGGATAACGGTCGACAACGTTCGCCATGTTGAACTTTCTTATTTATGGCCCCATCTTCACGAAATTTGGTAGGCGGCTTCCCTGTGCTAATCGAAACCGATGTAGTTACTTATTTCGATGGTATGACGCCACTGTTGGCAGCCATATTGAACTTTCCAATGTCACCAATTTTCACACTACCCGTGTAGGTAGAAGGCTGACCCTGACCACCAGTTCCAACCCAAAAGCGGATTGCCATCGCCTTTTACAAGCTGGAAACCTGCGCCGAGTATAGAGTAGTTGGAGAAACCTTCGGGGTTAGTAAAACTACCGTCCATCGATGTGTATATGCTGTGTGCACCGCTATTAAAGAAAAATTAATGCGCCATTATATCAGACTTCCGACTGTAGCGGAGGCCAATGAAATTGCATACCGCAATTCCTTGATGCATCTTGTGCCACAGATTTATGGTGCGCTGGATGGCACGCATGTGCCTATTCTTCCCCCGACGGAAGGCTACCGTGATTACATTAATCGCAAAGGGTGGCCATCTATTGTTCTACAGGCCCTTGTTGATGACAGGTGCATGATACGAGACATTTGCGTTGGCACTCCTGGAAGTGCCCATGATGCAGCTGTGTTTGCAGCATCGGATCTGTACAGGTGAGCCTACCTTTCAACATCCCTTTTCAGTGCAATAACAACTGAATTAGTACGTAACCTGCTTCCCTTAAGGTTTTTAATTAAAACTGAAATTTGAATTAATACAAAATAACGACGTTTAATCAAAAAAAAAACTAAAGTTAATATTAATGAGAGAATTTCTTATATATGCTAAAACATCTGCCATTTAATAATAAGAAAAGAATGTTTAGATAATGAAACACACGGTTTATTAAATATTTTGACTGGCACAGTAAATTACCTTTGCGGTTTTTGTATTATTAAGACATCCTGAGAGACACCCCCAAGCTACAGTTGATGTGGAGGGAGTTCAGGTACCCCTTTTAGTAGCAGGAGACCCAGCCTATCCGCTACTGCTTTGGCTCATCACGAGAAATAACGAGTCTCTTCATCAGACCATGCGAACCGCTCCGCCATTCTCGTTTTGATTGCACGTGATGAAAATGTATCATGTGACACATTTATTTGCGTTAAAGCCCTTTTTTCCAACAAAAAGTGTTTCCAATGTAGTTTTTGCAACATCTGAAGTATCGATATGGAATTTATGCACTAAAGTTAAACGGAAAAATATTATGTCGACATGTACAACATTTTATCGATAATTAGCATTTCCATCAGCTATATCGGTAAAAAAATTTGAAGTGCTAAATATTTTTTCGCAAAAACTCCTTGGATGGAAGCCTGGTTAATGTGGTATACAAAGAGATCCTTAACAAATAATTATTGGTATATTTTCCCTCAGTTTAAAAAGGTTTAATTTTCTTCTTAATAAAAACTTTAAGGCAGTACTGCGCTGCTGCAAAGCGTGGGTATTTTGCTAGTATATATATATATATATATATATATATATATATATATATATATATATATATATATATACTGTGGAGCACCAGGGGACATGCCAGCCACCCTACCCGACACAGACAGACAGGCACAAGTTGTCACACAGCGCACACGTTTATTTACAGTTGGAGAGCACTTTACCCTACTCCCCACAGCACAGTACATAATGTTCAGCACTTTCTTTTCTCTTCCTCTTCTCTTCTTTTCCTCTTCCACCTCCACCTTCATTCCTCCTGGAAATAGTCACAGGCCCCAACAGGGTTGCGCTTCCATGCTCCAAACCTGTGGTATCACTGCACTCCAGGGGGGCTGCCCTCTAGTGCTTTGGGGGAGGCAACGCTATGGAAATGCTCCTTCCTCCGGTACTTCCAACGTAGAGGGATCCCGGACTGGGTATGCTAGATAGATAGAGAGATACTTTATTAATCCCAAGGGGAAATTCAAATAATCCAGCAGCAGTATACTGATACAAAAAAAAATATTAAATTAAAGAGTAATAAAAATGCATGTAAAAACAGACAATAACTTTGAATAATGTTAGCGTTTACCCAGGGTGGAATTAAAGAGTTGCATAGTGTGGGGGAGGAATGATCTCCTCAGTCTGTCAGTGGAGCAGGAGCTACTCCTCTGCTTGGTGATGACACTGTTCAGTGGATTCTCCATGATTGACAGGAGCTTGCTTAGTGCCCATTGCTCTGCCACAGATGTTAAACTGTCCAGCTTCATTCCTTCAATACAGCCTGCCTTCCTAACAAGTTTGTCCAGGTGTGAGGCGTCCTTCATCTTTATGCTGCCTCCCCAGCACACCACCGCGTAGAAGAGGGCACTCGCCACAACTGTCTGGTAGAACATCTGCAGCATCTTATTGCAGATGTTGAAGGACGCCACCCTTCTAAGGAAGTATAGTCGGCTCTGACCTTACAATATATATATAAACTGCTCTTATGGCCTGATGTGGCAGAGATGACAGATGGGTTTTGGAGTGACCTGCTCCTCATAATACACAGAGAAGCAAGTCCAGATACACAGTGTTGAAAAAGGTTGACAATTTCCACTGATGTCCCCTTGAATTTTATCAAAACTCTCTACATTTTTTTTGAAAGCTATGAAGAGAAGTATCACTTGCTGCAGGATTTTACAACAAAAAATTTAAATCACTTACTACTTTTATTTTATTGTAGAGTTCATAATTTGTGGAATACACATATTTTTTATTTTCCCCAAAATGTAACTTTATAGAAATGTGAAGCATTAAATCATTTCAAGCGTTGTAATGTTTATTGAATAAAGTGCTGTCATAGACACAAGAAATCATGACAGGCGCCTTCTCTTTTAATGGCTACAACAGCTGCACTTATACGCAGTGGCTAGTTCTGCTGGTAGAGACTTAAGTATATAGTGAATTGAATCATTCTACAGAAGAACGCAAATCATTATATAGCAAGATACAGTAATGCAGAGGTGAACACATCAGTGATACAAAGAAGAGTTAGTAGTGGTGAGACTACATCAAACATAATAATGGATTTTATACATTTATCATTGAGAAAGTGACCAGAAATGAGAAATGTGTAAGCAGCCAAAGTGAATTCACTTCAAATATACTATGAGTTTGGGAAGATTATATAATGCAAGCATAAACATGAACAGTAACTAGAATCCTTTGAAACTCCCATGTTCCTTTATTGTCAGATAAGCATGCTAAGCTACCAGGTGGCCATAACTGAGAGTAAATCCAGGAGTATTGGCTTATCTTGGCCATAAAGAGTGCCAGGCACAAAATAAACAGTATGGCTCAAAAAAATAATAGGGTGCTAATCCTTTTTTTTCCACTGATGTTATCATTTAAACCTTGAATTGCCATATTTTAAAAGACTAATCATTGTGGGTAACACAGGGGACAGCTCAGTTTCTTTTGTGGAAGTAATCTCCAATATTCTCTCTGTAAAGCACTCTTACTGAGACAACCATAAGACAATTAATCATAAGCTTGGTTTTTCAAACCATTTTCAATGCAGCATTGAGTTAATTCAAAATGGAGCTGTAAGAATTGTTACAAGAACTAGAAAATACAACCATGTAATTCCTGTTCTAAAATCATTATACATGTTTCCTGTTAAGCTCAGAGTTGATTTCAAAAGCCTCCTTGTTAGATATTAAGCTAGAAATGGCCAATTCCCTACTTGCCTATCGGAACCTAACATTTCATATGAACCAGAGCATGCATTAAGATCTCATGATATTAGCCTTTTAAAAGATTTCAAGGACTAACATAATACTAGGAATTCAAGCTTTAGTTACAGGGCTCAATCTGCCTGCTTGTACAAGAGATGTCCCTTTGGTCCCAGCTTGAAGTCGAAAATGAAGGCTCACTACTTTAGCCTAGTGTACTAAGTTTAGAGATACGGATTAGCTGTGTGTATTGCATTTCTGTTTGTTAGTCATTTGTACAAAAAAAAAAAAAAAGTATTACAAAATTAACAAAGATGACAATCCTCCGCTATTCCATTTTTTTCTTGATATCTCTGCTGTGACATTTGTTGTTACTGCTCTACCTCAAAGCTATTTTTCTGCCAACACAAAATACACCAGAGACACTGGGAGCCTTAGAATAAAGGAATATAAATATTCTGTCGTAATTAATTAGACAGTACAATTCAGACCTATACTTAAGTCTCAGAAACTGTTAGTGTGCTTGACTTTTACTTTAAGTTTGCATTATAACTGATCATGGGTCATTCACGGGTTTATTTTCATAAGGAATGCTACGACTAGAATTTTTGTTTTCCTCTCCTCCACTGTCAACTGGCCATAGTGCAATGATAATATTAATGGACATAAATTGTTAGGATCCATTTCTGTCAAGCAGTTTAAAATTACTTTGTTTTACTTTATGTTTAATTTATATCTTTATGTGAATGCATTGTGTCATTAGTCATTTTTAAAGTGAGCAACTGTATTTTACCTAAGAACTTGTCACAGTACTCTGAGCATGCACTTAGTGAAAAGCATGATACAAAAAAAACTGAACTGAAATGATGTGATGTGAACGCAATTAGCTGTGACCTACCCAATCTCACTGAGATTGCACAGGTGATGAGCCAGCTGAGGGTAGGGAAAGCTGCAGGAATCTGTGTTATCCTGTTTGAACTTCTCCAGGCTGGTGATAAGGCTGTCCTCCTGGCATTGCAAGCAATCTTTGCTTCCATTAGGAAGATGGGTGTCATCCCAGCTGAGTGGAAAATGGGACTTGTTGTCCCTATCTGGAAAGGGAAGGGTGATCGGCCCCAATATCTATTCAAAAGGCCAAAGGTTCAAGTGTTGCTATATCGCGCAAGACATGAACACTATCCAGTGACTTGAGACAAAGACTGGACTCCTTCAGTACTATGTTTCTTCAGAGAATCCTTGGGTACCGCTGGTTTGATTTTGTGTCTAATTAGTGGTTGCTCATGGAGTCCTGAACTGCATTGTGAGGGAGTGTCAGTTACAGTACTATGGCCATGTGGCACGATTCCCCCCAAAGGGTGATCCGGCTTGCAGGATTCTCATTGTTGAGGACCGAAGCAGCTGGACCAGGCCAAGGGGACGCCCATGTACAGTAACACCTGGCTGCAGCAGATAGGTGGTCATTTCCGGAGGGTGGGAATGGACCGCGTGTCTGCCTAAGGGGGTTGCCAATCAGGATCCCAAGCTGTTTTGTCTTGTGGGTGGTGCAGCAACGTGCTGTACCACTGGATGCTCCCCAGTGTGACCTGACCTGACCGGATGTGAAGAAATCAGTTGGATTGTGGTATACTCACGTTGTCCTTTGTATTAGGCTCTTTTACATTAGAAAAACTGAACAAAACACTCTAAGAAACAATGAAAACTGCATATATTAAAGTGGTATTTTTAACAAAGTCAAGCATAGATCTATATGTACAATGTATTTCTAACTAGCTCTCAGAGAGTATTGTTATAAGAATATTAACAAGCATGAAAGATTCAATACATGCTCTAAACAGGTAAGTTAAAAAGCAATGTTTGGAAAGCTTTTGTGTGTTTTTTCTGAATAACTGGAAAGAGAAGGAGGAGTAAAAATGTAAAAGAGAAGTTTGCGTGAACATACTCTTCCAAAAACACTCTTATGATTCTCCTTTCCCCCTTTCATGTTATTTAGCAGACCCATCAATATCATCTGGCTTCTTAATCCAATATAACTGAGACATTTCTTCTGTTAAGATTTCCATATTATTATGAAAACCGGTTGGCTCAGTGGCAACTGCTCCTATATCATCTTTAATTTCATTTGTTTACTGTTTTCACAGTTGTTGTGCTATACTCTGGTATTCCATTTAGTACTGGTTCCAGTATTCAAACTTATGCGTTGGAACAGGCTTTGGCCCACTGTGACATTAGAAATACGTTTAGCAGGTTTATAAGATGGATTGATGCTTTCAAAATAAAGAATGCTATAATCATATTCTATGTAAAGTGATTATTATAAGGAATTGAAACATCTCAGTTTGAGCTGTTCATAAAGTGAAAAAAAACATTTCCTTAGCCATACTTTTAGAAATGTAGTGCTTTATACCTAATGAGGTTGCTTTCAACCCCACTCCATTTTAGTGTTAATTATTTGTTTACAGTATACAATCATAATTTTTTGTTTAATAAGCTAAAAATTCAGGCTAAACTTGGGACCCGGCAGGTAGTTTGTACCGGGTGCTTTGCAGTTTGATACATGATAACGTAAAGTATTATTTTTAAACCTTAATAATCCAATCCGGGCAATCTTTACAGCATCAGGTACAAAGTAGGAACCGATATTACAAATTCATTGCAAAACCCATTCTTGTACAAGGAATAAGGCAAAACACAAGGTTTTTGGAATGTGGAAGAAAAACTGGAGTACTTAAATCAAATGGAGTATGTGCAAACTCCACAAATACAGTAACTGGGTGTAAGATTCAAATCCAGTATGCTTAAGCAGTGTGGCAGCCCAGCTCCACTGTGCCACCTCATCAATAATTAGGTTGTCATGTCATGTTTGAAAATAATTCCATATTAAAATAGGTATTACTACAGATAGGTAAGGTTGATTATATTTTTCAAATTTATGAGAATTTAAAAATTTAAATTTGTGTCCAGCTTCTTCTTCTGTAGGGGTGGGGATTTAATTTTGGTTTGTTAAGTTTAACTTGATTGTATGTAATGTATTTGCTTCAAATAAAATCAACAAAAATATTAAAAAAAGACTTCTCCAATAAAGGTTTCAGCATGATTTTTATGGTCTTTCAAGCCCTGCCCACTTAAATTATTATATGCAGTATTCTTCTATAATGAGCTTATTCCAAAGGAAAAAAGTAAATAAATAAAAAATTGAAATATAACATTGACGCAATTATTCAGACCCGTCGTGGGTATGACCCTTGACATTTGGCTCAGGTGCATCCCATTCTATTTATCATCATTGAAATGTTTTTATTCCTTGTTTGGATTCCACTTACTGTATGGTAATTTCAATTGATTAGCCATATTAGGAAAGGCACATACCTGTCTATGTAAGGTCTCACAATTAACAGTGTGTTGGAGCAAATACCCAACCCATGAGGTTGAAGGAATTGCTTGCAGAGCTTAGAGTCAGGATTGTGTTGAGACACAGGTCTGGGAAAGGCTACAAAAAATTCTGCAGCATTAAATGATCTCTAGAAGACAGTTGCTTGCATAATTCGTAAATGGAACAGGTTTAAAACAACTATGACTCTTGAATTAACAGCCAAAAAATAATGAGACACAAAATGAGCCAAAGTATGACCAGTAAATTGTGTCAATCATACAGTATCACAAAGTAAAGAAAGATAAAGGTCTCAGGAATGTTGATCTGCTCAGGTCCATAAAACATTTTAATAGTGCTCTTAGAAAAGAGAAAATCAACAATTTCGGAAATGTCTGCTATTGCACAATGAGAGCAGCAGAAGCCATGGTATTAAATCACAGGTTTAATTAACAATAAGAACCAGTGCCTAATGAAGCAACTGGTTGGAGTTTGAGGCCCTGACTTAGTTGGTCTTCTGTTGGCTCACTCTCTTCACATTTCATTTCTGTTTGGGTGCATTTTAAGGAAATAAATGAAGCAATTCAAAAGGAACAATGATGAAATTCAGGGTAACAAATCTTGAAAAAGCAAGTCCATTAAAACTGATTTAAAATTAAAAAATTAATTAGCACCAAAAAAAGTTCAAAAATTAAGAAAAGGGTTAGAATAAAAACCTGCAACCTCTGCGGGCAACAAAGAACCTGAGTTGGTGACCCTTTCATTAACCGATCGTCTCGATCTAATCTGACAGAGTTTGAGAGGATCTGCAGAGAGCAATGGCAGAAAATCCACCAATCCGGGGGTGTTGAGTTTGTCTTGTCATACCCAGGAAGACTCCTGGCTGCAATCTCTGCCAAAGGTGCTTCAATTCATTACTGAGTATTGGGTCTAAATACTTGTTATCAATATATTTCCTTTTTTTTTTTTTTTTTTAGCGGAGTACGTCACAAAATTAAAAACGCAACTATGGCTTAAGCAAATGATCCGACAGACTGTGTAGTCCTCCATCGTTTGTAAAATTTCTTATATATTTTTCTTAAAACCAGCTTGCCAGAAATACGCTGATACCAACATTTCAGCCGGCACTTAGCAATAATTAAACAAAGCAAGAGAGGTGTGCGACACCTGGAAGAGTTCTGTATATACTAGAAAGTGACGCGAAAACCACAAATCTGTATTTAATTATAAAGTCTCATGTTTTCATGAGTTCATATTACCTACTTATCCTTTGGCACAGATGTCAGGTAATCTTTTAACAGTGTTACAGCATGTTCATCTGTCTAGGAGTTAGAGTAATGCAAGGTTTAATCACTTGTAATCTGCCACAATGTCGCACGATCCATTCGGCAATCTTTATCATTTGTATCGAACGTGTTTTTTTTATTATTTATTTATGTATTTATTTATTTGGACGCACTGCTGCCAATCGTTCAAAGTTTCGCTCACCCTGACGTCAACATTGAAATCAAAATACCATCGCTGGCACTCCCCTTTCCCCGCCCTTCAACTATGGCCAGATGACTGACGACAGGGTCATCCAACCAACGCCCATGAGAAAAGATACAGCCAATAGAAATGCAATATTGGGCGTCCCTATACAGTCACAGATTTCTTGTCCCCTTCTTTAAGACTGAGAGAATTCAAGATGGCCGCTCCAGGTAGGTGTTTGTTTTAGAATAACTTAGTAAAGGTGTTCAGGGGCTGGAGGTTAAAGGTTGCTTTCAAACACTGTCAGAAGTGGACAGCTGGTTGTCACGAAGTGAGGCAAAGCAGTTATTGCAGTTTTGTAAACTTTTAGCGGCTACTTTGCGGTTTCATTTCAGAAAGAAGAGACTTCTTTAAAGCACGGGCATACAATTAATTATCATCCTTTTTAGTATAGTTATTTACATTCGTGATACACTGGTATTTTTGAACATACTTTACTTTTAGTATTTCATTATTTTAACTCTTTAAAGGTGTATTTGAAAGGCTTTGAAATACTTTTAACATTCTATGAACTTTTTATCGCTGACGGGTTGACCGAGGGTGCTGTTTCAATATAAGCATCTTTTATTTTGTTTTCCATTCGCCGGTTTCTTTTATAATTTACGATTGGGTATATATATATATATATATTTCTTTTTTTTCTCACGACGGACCTTGGTAGCTAAATAAGCTGCAGCACATGCAGGACGAGCTGTCAGATCGATCCGTTTCTCTTTTTGACAGGTTTATTGGCTCTTTAATATATATTTTTTTCCAAGTACATAAACATGTTTGCAGGTAACTAACAATTCTCGTATATTAACACACCCTTATTTTAGAACGTTGATCATAAATAAATAGTCGTAATAGTATGGAGTAATGTCAGCAAACACTTCGTAATTTTTCATTCATCAATAGCTTATGCATTTTGTTTCCGTTGTTGTGCCTCATCAGAGTCTGTTTTTCTTAAACGTTAACAGTAATGCATATATACAATTGAGTTAAAATTACATCTAATATTTTACTCGAGTCATTATCAGCTATCTAATTCGGATTTGTTTTGACTTTCTGTTATTTGAGGAGCAGTTGCTTTCGGACTGAATAAAACAAAGAAACTCCTCATTTATGCATATCAGATATATAATGCTATATTTGAATTTTTACCTGTTTTTATTCAGTTGCAATCTCGGTTAATTGAAAGGAAGACTGTTGTTATGCCTGTATTGGTTTATTTTTCATTGTATGCTGTTTGACTGCACAACTGACTATGGCCGACGTTGTTGTTTTAAGATTGTTTGTTTGGTCTACCCCAATCAGTTCTTTCTTGCAACTGGATGAGTCTGGAGGAAAAGGGTTACAGCTCAGACGTTGTCATTGAGCTTTCAGTTCTGCTGTCTTTTTCCCAGATTGACTGCGAGCATGCCAATAAATCATTTTCCTCCTCCATTGTCATCCATGTGGATAGTTCAATGATTCATGACTAAGTTATTGCATTTGTCCCCATTTAATTGGATAAAAACTCAGACTGTATTATAGTATTTATGGTCACTGTAAATTGTAATTCACCTGATTAATGTTTCAATTAATGTGGCCCAGGTCACTGTTCCTGTGCTAATTAATATTTAATTTGTAGGCATTGGTCATGCTCTAGTGAAGCACATCATTCCTTCTCTGGAACTGTGGTGGCTGTTGTTTAGATATTTATACAGACTACACACCGTTTGTCAAGGTTGTCTTGACAGAAGGCAGATTGTGCAGAATTTTTGAATTGGGAAATTTGAAGTCAATATCAAGTTGCTATGTGTTTTCAATTTTATACCTAATCAAACAGCAGAGCTGCAACATAACAAGTTTAGCTATATATCCATAGCAGGAATTTAGACATTTAGTAAAATCAAAAAGTTGTGCTGTCACTAGTAAATTTTGATTTTAGTTTAAAAGATACTAGTATGCTAAATTCTCTGCTGTTTGTTTTCTGATGCTTGGAAGTGTCACTGTTCTGTATTTGGATCTTATTGCAGTGGTCAAACATGTCTAAATCTTTCGGCAAAGATTCTGAGACTTGATAAAATATTTTCATAGATCTTGGCAGTGCTTTAAGCAAAGACTGCAAAATGGTCCGGTACGTGGGCAGTATCATTAGGATCACAGATGGCATGTTATGTGGAATGCAGATTTGTAACCTCACTTTGTCTTAATTGGCCTAATTTCTGCTTGTGTCAAAAACAAGCATTTTTGGCCTTTTGAAATCTTACAATACCTAGTAATTCTTATTTTTGGTAGCATTTATACAAAGGATACATCTGCAGGAAATTACATTTGCTTCATACTTTTGAGTTACCTTATGTTTTATGAAGTGGTGGATGAAGGTAGTTGAATGAAATGGTTTTACTTTGTTTGCAGGAATTTTCCTTTTTTTTTTTTTTTTTTTTGTTTGTGTTATTGCCTGTGTTTAAGTTGACACTGGTTCTAAAAGAGATCTGAAAACTGTTTGGCACCATTTCTTTTGTACTGCTGAATTTATTTTTTTCTTTTACTACAGTTTCTAAGAAGCATGTATAAAAACTATAAAAGAGTTAAAGGAGATACTAGTCAAAAATAAATCTAATACTCTAGAACCTCAGCAACTGCAAAAATGTTTTTTTTTAAGCTGTAGTGGGAATAACACTATAGAAAAAATTACCACAGTTGGACCTATAAAGTAAGTAAATAGATTGAACATGATTTTTTTTCCATTGTCATTGTGTTATTTTTAAAGTTTTTTTTTTTTTTTTTGGACAAGTGCTGAATAATTTGTCAATGAATGAATGAAAAGGAGTAATAGGGATTGAAAGCAGCAGATTCAAATTGTTTTATTTAAGAACAGAGAGATTTTTTGTTTTTATGTAAGGGATGTTATCCTCACCTTTTTCAAACATGAAATTTGCAATGGCCTGTCTTACTTTCATGGTATTTTTTGTATCAAACTGTCATCTACAAATACAGCTGAAAAGGGTATAATAAATACATATTGTGAGTATACACTAGAGGCTTGATGAAACCATTTTGCTTTATTTTCACCTTAAAAGCATAATGAAGTTTTAGATGTACAACTTTTTAAAAGGAAAAAAAGCTGAAACTTAAACTATACTTTGCTTGAAACTGAAAAGTGATACCCATTTCACAATTTAGTGTTTCATATTTAATTTAGAGTAACAGTTGTACAGCCAAAGAATGTTTTTCTAAACATTGGTGAAGAAACAAGCATCCAATACCACAGTTTTTTTTTTTTTTTTATTTCATTTAGTTAGCAGGTCACTGGTTATAAGTGAAGCTGCTGTTATTTGTGCATTTCTTTCTTTTTGAACTATTCTTTAATATCTAAATATTCAAAAGCCACCAAAATTCGTACCAACCTGGTAAATTATGTAGTACATTTTAATTAATCTTTTCACAGTTGAGTATAGCTGTGAAATTATCAAGCTGCCTGCTTAATGTGACACATGTTTACTTTGTGCACCACAGCGTATGGCAAGGTTGTGTTGTGGCCATATTACCTTTACCTCTCCTTCATAGCTGCCTAGGTGTTTGTAAACCAAGGGCTTTAGGTGACATATTACTACGCTTTAGGATAAGAGAAGCAGCACAAAGACACGTAACCGGCCAGTTGCTATATTTTGTTCTTATGCGCACCAGTAGCTCCTGAGAATATTACATTTGGCCCCAAAGGTAAATGAATATTTTCAGATAAGTAGAAAATTAATTTCTTCCTTTTATAACAGTTCGGTGGGCCATATTGTTGGAAATTGTTTTTCAAATCAAAATCTTTGACAGGATACCAGTTTTTAGTGCTAATGCTTTCATCACAGCAGGTAAGTTTTTGTTTTCACTGCAGCTTGGTATGTACTTGTCCCTACCTCACTTGGCAAATGATATAACATCATTTAATATTATTTTCTTTTCACCTTCATTACAGTGTGTTCCATTGTAATGTGTCTGTTAAATCAATAAATATAACATTGTAGCACAGTGGTTAGTGTTGCTGTTACAGAGCTTAAAGAAACTTAGTTCAGATACTGTACCAGCCTGGTCAATGCCTTTGTGAAGCCTGTGTGCCGTTCCATATTCTGTTTAGGTTATTCTCCCAAATTTGATAGAGGTGTTTGATAGGTTAAAAAGTGACTATAAAGTGTCCCCATGTGAGTGATTAGCTTGTGTAAATGCTCTCTGTAATGAAATGTTTGCCTGTCTTTGGTTCGTTCCTGTCTGTCAATCTTGAAGGACTGGTTGCAGCCTCCCGCTATGCTGTAATTGGATTGGGTGCTCAGCAAATGTATGGATAGAAATCCTACAAAATATATACCAAGTCTCCTTGGTGGACATGTTTTTGGTGGTTGCAAACTACATAGTATGCTGTAACTCAAGTAATATTTTATGGAAACTTTAAAATGATGTTTAAAATTGTAATTTTTGGCTTTCAAAATAAAATTGTCTAAATGATGTAGTACAAGTGCTTTTTACAATTCAAGTTTTTAATGTTTGTGTTCTTGTATTTTTTTGTTATCATGCTTCTTTTTTGTTTGTGAGCATTATTTAATTTATTCTTTTTCATTTTGGGTTCTGTATTTTTATAGTTTTTTCTGTATTGTAGTGGTAACTTAGATTCCTAGTATGTTGCTGTTAGAATATGACACAGATGTAGATTACGTCAGAGACACGGGTTATGGACACAGAAAATGATTAATTTGCAAATGCACCAGAGATATGCCGTAATTGCACTTTAAGTAATTAATGAAGGTTGCTGGTCAAAAAGGAAAGTACAGAGGATTGTGGACATTTAGAAACAAGATCTGTATTGGTTCTCCAGGGACACTGTTCATGTCTATGTTCAGCATCTATGTACACAACAGGTAGTGTTCTTCTTTACTAATAATGAATAAGTCTAGGTAACAAGATCCCTAGGATTTGTGCCCTGCCATACCAACAAAGAAGCTTAACATGCATTTTTAATAAGCCCTTATATGGCACAATGTACATTGCATTCATGTCTAGGGACACTCATTTTGAAGGGTAGGTACTGTAGAAAGCCAGGTATACATCCATTTTCATATGCTTTGAGCCAGAAACTGTTTTTTGTGATTTCTACCAGGGTAACTTCTTAAGTGTTTAAGTTTAGTGAGCCTTCTGTGTGGCTTCTTTTAGCCATTTGGTGTGTAAACATGTATTTTTGGCTCATCTTAAGTATCTGAGTCACAGTAAGTACGAGCAGTACCTTTTTGATGTTAAATGTCTTGTGTTTGGCTTTGGCTTTTTGTAATATGAGTCAAAGCATATAGTGCATTAAAATGATTAATATTAGTAAGGGGGTTGAGACAGAAACCAGTAGGTGTTTTACAATGGGGCGGAAATGGGATTTCAATACATATGCTTATGTCACATGAGTTTAGCTTCTAAACAATAAATAGGTTACTTGCCATGTAATATTAATCAGTTCCCAGCATTTAATTTCCCTGTCATGAAAACTCCATGAATGGCACAAGAAACTGAAAATAAAGTAGGGGTTTTGATGGAATCACTATTTAGAAGTCTATAATGAAAAATATGGCTCCAAATGCTGTACAACAGCAACATTTATTTATATAGCACATTTTCATACAAATGATGTAGTACAAGTGCTTTAGAAGATGAAGAAAGAAAAAAAGGAAAAAAAAATGGTAATACTTTATTCTTTGTCAATTAGCAAGATCCTATGGCCAGGGAGGACAGAAAAACAAACAAAAAAAATTACAGGTGGCTGGAGGAAAAAAACAAAATATTTATTTATATGGAAGAATTCATGTGGATATCTGGCCTTCAGTCCATCAATATAGGGACTGCACGGTGCTTTGATCAGGTGGTGGTGGCCCAGATCGCCACCACAGAAAACCGGAAAGAGAACAGCAGAGAAAGTAGGGGTTAGTACTGATTTTGGAGACATGGGGAGAAAAAATAGACTGTAGGTCTATGTGACACTGGCAAGCTTGAATAATTTATGCTTCTTCAATTCAGGGTCAAAAAAAATTGCAAAAATTAGTCAAAGTTAAATTTTCATTGGATACAATTCCTCTTAAGTAACCATACAACGTTAAGTACTTTTCTTTAACATGAGTAATTTAACAGTTGGATCTATTGTATACTTTTTCATTCCATAATTGTTTTGTCTAGTTTTGGAAATGTTCTAATATTCCTTTGAATTGTGTGCTGTTGATTTGTAGCACAAGTAAGTATGGTTAGTAGTTTAATAGCCCATGTTTTTTGTTCAGAAAATGCAAACACTATTTTAAAGACTAATACACATGTACACCCATATACTTTAATTATTTGCAGTATAGGATAGTTAGCAGTTTGGGGTTAAACTTTCATGCAGCCACGTGTTAGTATTCTTTTTTTTTTTTTTTTTTTTCATCGACGTTTTGCACATTACTTGACATTGTTGCCATTTAGGTCTATTATATCATAAACATTTTTCCTTCATTCTGAACAAACACAAGATTAGGATTTCTCCACCATTAAAACAAACTACATGGGGTAAGTACTGTAACATATTAAAGAAATATATTTGTGTATTTAGTTCTCGGGTCAAATCTGTTTAAATCTTAAGCAGTGGAGAAGTATTTGCAGCATTAAAGTAATGCTGAAATTCCCCCAAATGTATCAAGTTTGTCTCTTTAAAAAAAATAAAATAAAGGATGGGGATAAAAAATGCTCCTAAAAATTTGCACCTAACTATTTTTTTTTTTGGCTTATCTGTCTTTCGGGTTGGCTTGACTGACTATATAAATTCTGTCGTTCATAAAATGGACAGCTTTGTTATAGGATGGTCTATTTCAGACCTGTTTGTAATAAGAGGTCCATAGCCAAGAGTGTTTTTTAATAAATAATTGGGAATCCTAGGGTGTGCTAGCTCCAAGTGGGGGCAGATGCAAGTGTTAGTGTGCCTGCACCACTTAGGAGGTTGCTTGGGGTGCTTACCTGATCATGTTCACAAATGTGAGCGGATCAGTCAAGTGCTTCATTTACACCTCGGAGTAGGTGGAGGACAACACCTGCACCCAAATATTTCTGAAAAGTGAGCCTGCATGGCAGAATTTGGAGAGAAAGAAAAAGAAGGAATGGAGGTTACAGAAAGAGCGAGGCAGGATTAAGGAGGAGCCCATGTAAATGGAATAAAAGCAAGCAGTCAGGAAGACAGCCCTAGTATTAGTGCATAGCCAACACTTTACAGGAAAGGATCACTGTCCCTGATCAATTTGGGGACCAGTACTGACCAACCGCTACAGCACTGCTCACATGTAAGGCTGAGGAATAATGGTGGAAGTCGGCATGTCATGGTTGACCGCGGCTCTTGGTGTACATTTTCTTTGGCTGCAGAGATCCCATTTGGTGTAAGAGGAGGAGAATCAGCTTTTAGAAAGAGGAGGCAAGATGCCTGTGGATTGTTTTTAACGGACGTATTCTGCCTAGGATTTTAACCTTGACTTTTATTGGATTTATTTGACATTTATAACCACCAGATTATTTATTTATTTGAAATTCGTTAGTGAGGCACTTGGGACATTGTTTGGGTTTTAAATAAAGCAGTACAACACTTTGCATCAATCCCTTGCTTCACTGTGTGTGTGTTCCTTCATTTGCTGGCTGTTTCTTGGGTACGTGATTGACAGTTCCTGGTTCAGGAGTCTCCTGGGTGCAACCTTGGGATCATGAAGCTCACCCGGACTGTCACATTGCTAAAAACTTTAATTTTTACTCCAACCACCACCATAAAAGCCCATAACTATTGAACTTGTCTGTGTGTCAGCTTTCAGAAAAGTAAGTCCATAGACTAGATTGGTGATAAAATTCCTTGAATACATTACAGCGGCGTGATAAGTTTTTCCTGACATTAGAGGTTGGTAATTTTTGTTAAATATAGTAAAAGCAAAAAATATGTAGCTTTCAGCACTAGTTGATCAGGCATCACATGTCTTCATATAGTGAGTGATGGGGAATTCCTAGGAATGGTGTAATCTAGGCAGCTAACAGACTGGCTAATGCTATGAAAATGTTACATGGTATTGTTCAAACCTGTTTAATGTATACAAAAGTTAAGTTTTGAATATTAAAATATAGAGTATATAAAATATTCTTGAATATGTTCCAATGCAGCTTAAAAGTTGTGCTACCACATGTACATTTGTATATAATGTGCCCTTTGCATGGTTAATTATTAATATTTCTGCCTTTTTGTCACAGTGCTCATGATTCACAAAAACATGATTTATTTTTTTTCTGTGCTTGGAAAGTGACCTGTTCAAATAGAAAAACAGAACCAAGGCACTGTCTATAATGCATATTAAAAAAACGCATACAGAATTTTTCACAACAACTTAAACACATTAAACTCGACTGCTATTTTAGTGTCTGTGCCCTGTCCCCTTCTCTAGCACTTCACTCAGCTTTGTGCCTTTCTGGTTCTTGGGTGTATAAGAAGTGAGGTCAGTGGCTATCTATGTGTCTATAAAAAAATAGAATGCAAAGTTGACTGACTGACTCGCTCACTCACTCACCAACAAATACACTATTTCTCGTTTTCCTAAAAGTTGAAATTTGGTAGGATGATACATCTGGGGCAGTAGGTATTTACTAAGAAAGGACATTTCAGTATTTCATTGCTTGGGATAAAAAAAAAAAAACACAATAGAAAAAGTCCCCGATTTATTTTAATCTGGTCTCTTTTCTGACAAAAAGTCTTGCCAAAACCTGTGTGTGCAGCGTTGCAAAACACTTAAGAGCAATCTTTTATTCTTCCTGCACCTGTAGCCCTCAATGTACTGAGTTCAATAATTGGCTTCCAGAACCATCTCAATCCATTAAAGGGCTGCGTGGCTCAAAGGCTAACTTGGCAGGGCTGAACAAAAGGCTGGAAAGGACTCTTGGCATCACCAGGACTACTTTCATGCACACACACACCAACCATATTTTACCATAATTGTCAATTAACATAAACTAAAAAAACACACACAATTTTTGTACCTTCCAAAATTATTCAATTATTGCAAATATTAAGGAATAACAGGAGTGAAAGACAAATTTTATTGTAGTGACTGACCACTTTTGGATTTTTATAATTTAAACTAGATAACGGGTGTTTAACTGTTCATTTTTTTAATTAACAAAATTAAATTATTTAGGCTTATGTTCAGTGACCATAAAAATACTATATTTCCTTAAAATACATGCAAATAAAAGTTGTCTAATGTGTATGGCATAAAAAAAAATAAAATGCTTTGCATAATTCCAAGCTGTCCTATTGTTTAATTGTTTCTCTGTAATGTATCTGAAACGAGGCTTTTTTTTTATTTTAAAAGTACTTTTCAACATTTCTCTAATAAGGTTCACACAATCAAATAATTGGCTTTGGCAATTAAGCACTGCTTAAATTTAAATATATCTACTCTTTTAGGTTTTAATAATTTTTAATCATTACACTTTAGCTTTTTTTTTTACTGTTAAAGTGTACATTTACCATATACAAGTGTTGTTTTTTTTTTTTTTTTTTTTTTCTTGGATCAGCTAAACATTCAGAATTCTTGAGATGTACTTATATGTATTATTTTAATAATGCAGTACTTATTTCTTATCAAAACTTACAGTGTGTGATGCACAACAACAAATATTAACACAGTACTGTACAAATCTTTAAAGCCGCAAATGTATTCAAAGTCAAATGGTGTCTATTCAACTAAAGGATAAAATGAAAAGGTTTGAATTCATTAAAGTAGCTTTTCTTGCACAGGATGACTTCTCTGATTCTTTTTCTCAGTTTTTTCACTCCACTTTCTTTAGCATAAAAGCTAATATTCTAAATGTCTCTTGCTCTCTTGTAAAACAAGCATTGACTTGCTCCGTTTACACTACAGGAAGTTCACTGCAAAAAGATGTTCTGGTTCAGCTAACGTAATACCTTGTGTAAAGGAGCAGTGCCTCTAAATTACTGTAAAGCCTAGAAAAGCAGGGGCTGAAAAGATCAGTTTATGCGAATGGCCAATTTTACCGATCACTGATAAAGTCTCTTTTTTAGTGAAAATCGTATTTGTCTTTGAATAAGAATAATTTCGTATAGATTCAAAGGGAATGTCCTGGTATGAGAATTTGTATTCTGTAACAATACCAGTGAAGTGCTAGGATACCCAATGTAAGAGAGACAATGTTCCATAGAATTATTGTGGACTTAAGTATTGTCAGAAGATTGTGAATGCTTTGCCAGCGAATAGGAATGAGCAAGAACACAGAAGACAGAAAGACAGACAAATACAGAGTGACCAAAGCAAAAAGAGGAATACCTTGAAACATAAACCAAAAACAAAAGTAGAGTCAAGAAACTTAATGAACTGTTGCCACCAAATTAATAAATGTTTGTTTTTATCCACAGAAGGATATCTCATGTTGCTGGTGTGGCTGGACTTAACCCAGAGGTAATTGAGTTCACCCACAGTCACACAAAAGATTCCACCAATTGGGGAACATGTAGCACCATAGCGCCGCTGTAAACCTGAGACAAAAATGAATCCTGTGATGTGCCACTCACTGTTCTATGCATTTCAGAGTCGCGTGACACACAAATGCCAATAAAGTAAACAAAAATTAAATTAAAAATCCTCATGAATCATAGCACTCGATTACCATGGTAAAAATAGAAATCTAAATTAAAAATGTAATGGTCAATCCTTGCAGCAAACCCTCTGGGTCAACATATTTATAACATCATTATTATACAATATGAAAAGTGCTTTTAGACAAGGCAGTTTTAATGATGTATGTGCTGCACAGAGGAAATTTAAAGTGCTAATTTTCTACTCAAAATTTGAGCTTAATGTTGTCCAGTCAAAAGATAATAATCATGTAGGGGTTTCTGGTTTTAATTACAGTTCTGGTTTAGCTAATGGGTTTAATAAATACTACTTGAGATTGGAGCAATTTGATTTTACTGAACAAGTGCAAAGCTTGAAGCGGATGGTTTCGGATATAGGAGAGAGATTTTTGTGTTCAAAGGAATGTAGGGAATATTTTTAAAAAATTAAAAGTTCTGGACAGCTTGAGCTCCATTTATTTTACTTCATTTTTAGGCTGTAATTAGAACAGCATAATGTTCCAAGGTTGTGGAAACTGGCTACAGTAATTCCAGTAGCTAAAAATGAAAACCCTAAAAATGAAAAGATTTCAGGCCAGTGGCTTTGACATCACTGATTATGAAATCATTTGAAAAACTAATAAAGAAGAAGCTACCAGAGAAAACTCAAGGTTTACTAGATAAGTGTTAGTTTGCATATCAGTCCATTTGAGGACATCATTGTCTCTTTGCTTTATTTGTGATTTAACTTCTTGGAGGGCATCAAGACTCCTGCAAGGCTTCTGTTTGTAGATTTTTTTTCTTCTTAAGGAACTTAATAATTCATTTTTAGAAGAAACACCATTTGGCCATAAGAAAAATTCATTAAAGACCAATCGGTGGAGATGTTCCATCCATCCATTATCCAACCCGCTATATCCTAACTACAGGGTCACAGGAGTCTGCTGGAGCCAATCCCAGCCAGCACAGGGTGCAAGGCAGGAAACAAACCCCGGGCAGGGTGCTAGCCCACCGCAGTGGAGATTGTTGACAGTTTAAAATATTTGGGGATATCTAACTCAAAGTTGACTACCCACAAGCCATTTGTAGAAAGGGACAGCGTTGCCTCTACTATTTAAGGAAGCTGTGTCTTTTTTAATGCGAGTCCTTCCATTGTCATTCTTTTGTAAATCTTGCATTAAGTCTGGGGCGTAGTGGTGGCTCTGAGGCTAAGGATCTGTGCTGGTATCCCAAAGGTTGCTGGTTCAAATCCCCATCCCTGCCAAAAGAGATCCTACTCTGCTGGGCCCTTGAGCAGGACCCTTAACCTGTAATTGCTCCAGGGGCGCTGTACAATGGCTGACCCTGCGCTCTGACCCCACGGGATATGCGAAAACTAACAAATTCCTAATATGAGAAATTGTATAAGGAGAAATAAAGAACAAAAAAAGTAAATTTACTTATTTTCTGCTGGCCTGGTTTGGGAATCTTAATGTCATAAACGGAATTAGTAAACCAACTTATCAAATGGAGGTGTAAAATAATAAGGTCCACTCTCACAGACCTTTTTAACAAACAATTCTTACAGAAAGCAGAGTGTATTTTGTCAGAATGGACTCATCCACTACATTCTCAATTTCAGTTTTTGCCTTCAGGTTACATGTTTAAGGTTTCAAAGCTAAAAAGCAAGTGATTCAAATACTCTTTCATTCCAAATGATATTAATCTTCAAAATAAGTTCAATTTTAATAAACATCCAGGGGCTTAAATAATTGGATGACCGTAGCATTTTCTTCAACCATCCATAAAGTCTAAATGTTGGTTTAATCAGTATCTTATGTTTGATGTTATATTTTCACTATAAGTATTCTGCTTACTATTATGTTTAGTTACTTGTACTAAGTTTATGTTTGATGGCTGTAAACCAGTGGACACATTTAAATTTCTATCTTGGGACAATTCAATATAATTAATAGCACCTCAGTGAAATGCCTATTTTTGTTGCAAACTTTGCATGTTGTATTCTTTATACAATCAACTATCATTCTTGATCATGGTACTGACATGTTGCAATGTACAGTATTGCATGTACCACGATTAATCCCACTACAAATGCTTTACATTTCTGTATATTTTGTTAGTTATGTATCTGTTGGCTTGAATACTAGCACAGATTTATGGCAGTCATTCCTATTATTAAAAAAAGTGTGGTTTAACTAAAAGGACAGAAAATCCCCATGTTATGAAAATTAATCTTCAGGCACTAAATTATTTGGTTTTTAAAGCCAAAGTAAATTTCCATAGCACAACAACTAAAAAGTTAACTAACACATTGATAACAAATTCAATACTTATTTGAATGGCTCAGGAATTAATGGGATGAAGTGTCCAGTTACAAGCAGTTAAGGTAAATCCAGTTGAATGGCTAGTACTGTATTAGTACACAGGCATAAGCAATGGAAAGGTCTGAAGACTTACGTGAGGCACTTTTGCAAACAACAGAACAGAAACCGTTTTATAGGAATTTAGAAATAATGTACTAAGTTATGAGTTTGAGTGTTCTGTTTATTACAAATAATTATGGATACAGATCATTACAAACTCTGGACATGGTTTAGATATTCCTTTTGTTAATGCAGTGGTTTAATCAGTCATATATCATGTTTTCTATATGTTGTAGGAGAAAGCTTTTAAAGTACTAACTGCTAAGTCTATTTTAAATGAATGACAAAAACACCTCAATGTAGGTGGATAGTCATCATTTTTTTGCATTTTGGATGACTTTTTGAATCTATCCCAATTGCTGTAAATTCAGGCCCTGAGGAAAATAGTAACCTCAGGATTTTCATTTAGCCATTAGTTTTATCTGTGTCTCAAGTCATACACTGCATTGTATTAAGTTAATCATTTAAGATAATTATTCTGGTATTTTATTTCTGCTCTGCTTTTTGTTTTATTCTTATCTTGACAAAGCTACATTTTCTGTTTACAGGTCAACTTTATACCCTTGTAAATACGACACTTGCTGTGTTTCTTTGCTGAGCAATGGGAAAGATAGGTTTCTTTTGAGAAGCGCTGTGCCTTTTGTTATCTGGATTTCTTAACTGTATTTGTGCTAATTATTATGTAGTGTCTGTTTGTGCATTGCTATTCATCTATGCCCTGAAATTAACATAAAATTCTGCCAGCTTATCTAGGGACTTTTTAAAATTCAGTGTGAAAACAGATTTCTCCTTCAGAGCTTCTGAACTACTGTATATGTAAGGCTTGCTTCAAAACACTAAAGCTACAGTTTACTACTTGTCACATTGCAGATTTATCCTTTTTAGGTAAATCATAGGGCTAACAAGTGTACATTTTTCACTGGTTTAAAAATGAGTATATTAATGTAATCCAAATTAACATAATTACAGCTCTCTTGATATTTTCAGACCTCTCTCTGACATGTATGAGAGAAATTCTCTGAGCTTGAATAAGAAAACTTGTTTAATCATAGAATGGTTCTATCTGGGCTGTTAAAATCATTTTCATGTTGGGCAGCAGTGAAGGTCTTCCACTCTTGTCGGTCTCTGACCAGCTTTAAAGTTTTTTTTCTTAGGCTGGTTCATGCCCTTTAGTTCATCACCACAAGGTTATCTCTGGTTTCCCTCTCTTGCTTTTGTATTCTGCAGTCCAGTAGAGTACAGGGTGGGCCATTTATATGGATACACCTTAATAAAATGGGAATGGTTGGTGATATTAACTTCCTGTTTGTGGCACATTAGTATATGTGAGGGGGGAAACTTTTCAAGATGGGTGGTGACCATGGTGGCCATTTGGAAGTCAGCCATTTTGGATCCAACTTTTGTTTTTTCAATAGGAAGAGGGTCATGTGACACATCAAACTTATTGGGAATTTCACAAGAAAAACAATGGTGTGCTTGGTTTTAACGTAACTTTATTCTTTCATGAGTTATTTACAAGTTTCTCTTTGTTTACAGCCATTGACATGTCGCAGAGGTTAACACATGAGGAGCGGATAGAAATTGTGTTGATGTCTGGTGAACGCAGTAACCGGGTCATTGCAGCAGATTTCAATGCAAGACACCCTACGAGACCACCCATCTCCCATGCTACAGTTAGCAAACTGCTTGCTAAGTTTCGTGAAACTGGTTCAGTGTTGGATTTGCCAAAATGTGGACGCATGAAAACTGTCACTAATGAAGAAACATCAGTGGCTGTCCTAGCTTCATTCAGCAAGAGCCCACAGCGTAGCACTCGCCGCATGTCACTGGAGAGTGGCATTAGTCGAACATCCCTTCGGATATTAGCTACTCACAAATGGCACCCTTACAAACTCCAGCTACTGCAGCATCTCAACGAGGATGACCCAGATCGGTGCACTGAATTTGCAGAATGGGCAAAACAAAAATTGGAACAGGACCCTCAGTTTACGCAGAAGATTTTGTTCAGTGATGAGGCAAACTTTTATGTGAATGGTGAAGTTAACAAACAAAACCACCGCTATTGGTCTGACACTAACCCACATTGGATAGATCCCTCCAAGACTGTTGGAACAAAAAAATTGATGGTATGGTGTGGTATATGGGGTACAAAGATAGTGGGGCCATTCTTCATCAATGGAAACCTCAAGGCCACTGGATATGCGAAATTGCTACATGATGATGTGTTTCCCTCTTTATGCACTGAAGCTGGCACGTTCCCTGAGTTTTTCCAGCAAGATGGTGCACCACCACATTATGGGTGTCAGGTCCGAGCATTCCTAGATGAACAGTTTCCTGGAAAGTGGATTGGTCGTGGGCCAGTTGAATGGCCCCCAAGGTCTCCCGATCTGACCCCCTTAGACTTTTATCTTTGGGGTCATCTGAAGGCAATTGTCTATGCTGTGAAGATACGAGATGTGCAGCACCTGAAACTACGGATACTGGAAGCCTGTGCTAGCATTTCTCCTGTGGTGTTGCTATCAGTGTGTGAAGAGTGGGAGAAGAGGGTTGCATTGACAATCCAACACAATGGGCAGCACATTGAACACATTTTATAAGTGGTCAGAAACTTGTAAATAACTCATGAAAAAATAAAGGTACGTTAAAACCAAGCACACCATTGTTTTTCTTGTGAAATTCCCAATAGGTTTGATGTGTCACATGACCCTATTCCTATTGAAAAAACAAAAGTTGGATCCAAAATGGCCGACTTCAAATGGCCACCATGGTCACCACCCATCTTGAAAAGTTTCCCCCCTCACATATACTAATGTGCCACAAACAGGAAGTTAATATCACCAACCATTCCCATTTTATTAAGGTGTATCCATATAAATGGCCCACCCTGTACTGTTGTTTTTACTATGGAGTCTGCATTAAAATGATACCTGTATCTCTTTGGTTGCAGTGGACAAAAGGTCATCATTAGAGATTCTTTGTAGCCAGTGGATAAAGTGAATTCTTTTTAAGGCAGATGGTGTGAAAAGAGAACAGCTTGGTTATATCACTTTTTATCTGTTCTTCTACACTTGGAAGCATACAACAATCTTACCATTTTTTTTCTGAATACACTGTACTGTGGTGTCTTCCATACTCTGTTCATATTCTGGAAAACATTCCTACCCTTGCTGAGCCTGCTCTGTCTGTAACTTTCGGCTCCATCCATTCTTAATTACACTACTGCGAAGATAAGTGAAAGTATCTGCAATTGGTAATTTGTGGCCATCTATACTTTCTTGATCTGGGGTTTTGACAGTCGGCTACACGATCTTGGTTTTCTTTATTTGTTTGTAGACATATGGTTTATATTAGTTTTCAAGCCTGAGTATTAATGGGCCTTAACAGGGAGTGTAAAGTGCTATCTTAGATTTTTTGAAAAGTGGGATGTTGCTTGCTGAAGTGTGCTGTAATGTTGGTAAAAGCGAATGGAGCATTCACGCAATAAAGCTGGAAGAAACTGAAACTTATGGAAGCATTAGTACTTCTAGTGCTATTATAAATTATCTAGACATATTTTAAAATATACGAGAGGGTGTGCGTAGGTTATATGCATATACAATGCAATTTTATATAAGAGTCTTGAGCATCTGTAGAGTATGAGGGGTCTTGGGCCCAATCTGCAGCAGGCACCAAGGGACAATTGTTTTTAGGAGATCAACACAAACTGGTGGCAACAAATCTTCCAATGATTAGACAGCTTTTCTTGTTGTATTTAAGAACACATTTCATCTTCTGCCAGTTGCAAGGTTTGTTGGAATTTACTGGTATTATGATTTTGATTTTAATTATTTATTAGTGTATTGTAAGAAACTCAACAAGGTTTAAAGAAGGCTGTAGCCAGTTTATTCATTTGAAAACTGTTGGCAAAAATAATTATTGGAAATATTCCCTGAAAGTGAAGGTGTAGAAAAGGCATCCATGTGAAGCCTGGGAGCAGGTGGGAACAACAAGAAGTTTTACTTTTCTGATTCTGAATTGTACATAACAGAATGTGGACTTGTGGAGCATAAAATAGTCTTATTTACAGTCTAGTGAAAAAAGGATTTTTCCCCTTCCTGGTATCCTCTTTTTGCTTATTCATAGCAGTTAATTGTTTGTTTTGATTTATTAAATCACTCATGTGAAAAAGCAGTTGCCTCATTTAGCCACTCAGTCAATTAATGAACCAACTTTAAATAAAATTATTTAGACTAGACACACCCAAGCTTGACAGCTACCAGCTCTACTAAATCTAAACATTACATAAATATAACCTTTCCAATAAAGTGAAGTTGGCTAAATGATCACAACATGTGGCACAACATGCCTTGATCAAAACAAATTCTAGAAGATCCGAGTTACTGAAATGTATCGGTCAGGAAAAGGTTACAAAGCAATATCTAAAACCATGAGAGTCCAATGAATCACTGAGTTTTCATCTCCAAATGAACAAAACTTGGAACAGTATTAAATCTGCCCATGATTAGCTGGCATAGCAAAATTACTCCAAAAGCACATAGAGAACACATGTGGAAAGTCACAGAAGAACACAACATTTAAGGAACTTGGGGCCCCTCTAGGTCAATTAATGACCGTTTTCATAATTCTACCATTAAAAAGACACTGGGTAAAAATTGATCCAGTGGAGGCATGCAAAGTAAAAACTATTGCTAAACAAGAGGAACATAAATGCTTGTCTAATATTTTCTAAAAAGCACCTTGATTACCCTCAGAACTTTTTATGATGTTCTGTGGGCTCATGAGTCAAAAGTGGAATGTTTTGGAAGGCATGGGTCCTGCTACATCTGGTGTAAAGCTAACACAACTTTCTACAATAAGAACATAATGCCAACTGTCAAATGTAGTGGTAGTGTGATTGTGTGGAGAAGCTTTACTTTTTCAGGTCATAGGTGACTTGCTGTAACTGAGGGAAGCATTAATTCAGTTTTCTACAGAAAAGTACTGAAGGAGAATGTCTGGTCATTAGTCCATGATCTGAACTCGAGCACAATTTGTGTTTTGGATCATTGTCCTGCTACATAACCCAAGATGAAGTCTACCTCTGAAGGAAAATTAAAACCCTCCAGTGTAGCTTATTTAAAACAATTATGTAGATAAGAGTGGGTTGGACTTTCTCCACAGCAATGCCAAAGACTGATCCCCAATACCAGAAGCGTTTGATTGCTGTTGTTGCTTCCAAAAGCAGCACATCCAAGAATTAAGTTTAAGAGATTAGAAACAGTTCAGTGTTATGAATAAGCAGAAATAGAGACTGTCTGGAAGGGGTCAGATACGTTTCCAAAGAACTGTACATCATCTGGTAATCTTTCATCCTCCCATTAATTTTGTTTATTTATTTTTTTTTTTTTTTAAAGATTGTAATTGCATTATAATAGTGTTATATACACTCCTGATAAAGGAACAGAGCTTTGCATTCATTCTCTGATTCTAACATGCCAAATTAACTGCCATTAGTATAGTAGTTAAAATGTGATGAATATTTGGAAAGCACATACAGTAAATCCTTGTTCTCTGCAGATTCTGTTCCTGTAGATTTACTTATCAACTGTTATAAAAGTACTGTATGTATAACCTGTTTCATGACACTCATGCTCTAATGCCGAATAAGTTCTTAGTGATCTATGGGATGGGGAGGAGGTGGACATCAGGTGGCTGTATTTGTGGCTTTGCACAGCACAGAAAAAATCCAGGAGGCCTGTCATGCATGAGTGAGACACAGGGATGTGCAATATGTACAGTATCATCTGATAATATCTTTGGCATTGTGTTAATGATGTTGGAGCTGGCATTATTGAGTATGTCACTCACTTTGCAATGAACAATTAAAAAATTGCCTTGAGCGGTCATGCATTCACTGCCTCATGTAGCCTAGTGTCATGGGGCCAGAGAGCAAAACACTATAAGCTAAAATAGCTGTTATTAGTTCTGGAGATCAGCAGCACAAGGTAACTGAAGCTTAATGATTAGTTTGTACATTTTAATGAGTACTGGATCGGAACATTTATGTATTTTGAGTAGGCCTGGTAAAGTTAACATTTTCATTTTTGGGATTTAATGTTGCCAGTTTAACACGTGGTTTTTTTTTTTTTAATATAAATACGGTCTTATTCAGGGCAGGCAACAAGGCAATTTGCTGACATCAATGCAGGAGAGTGGGAGGAAAGGGGGGGGGGAATGTAAGATGTGTGGGGTTTATGGCAGTCCTGGTACAATGCTTGAGAGAAGTTGTGAAGATAATTTTTTTTTTTTTCTTTTTTTTCATTTCAAGGAGATAGTATCAATATCATACCACCCAAGTCCAATATAAGTTATCTTTAAGTGGCACTAAAACCAAAATAAGTGTCTAGTACCTCTGTATTTAAGTTGCCGATCTGTCAGGCAGCTTGCCATGCTGACCACTATAATGACAAAATTCTACAAAATAAAAGTGTAATGATTATCCCTACCCATTATCCCAGTTTGCTGTATCTTCACTAATTTATGCAAAGAATGCAACATAACCATCCAAGTAAAGCATGGTGTCAGTTTTTAGGCAAGATAGCTGCTACCGAGAAATTTTGGTAGATGTAGGTAGAACAGCGTTTTCCATCCTTTTTTCTGTGGTGGCACACTTTTTGCAACCCAAAAAAACCCCAAGGTACACCATGATTCTGCCAACTACAAAAACCTTACATGTCATGTTCTAAACTCTCCGAAGGGTCTTGACTAACAGACACCATCAAAAAAATTGGTTTGAAGATTGGCACTTGCACCTTTTACCTTCTTTCACCTTTACGCCTGGTGAAGCTGCATCGTTCTTATGTGTGAGTGGATGTTTCTTGTGGGGAGGGCTTTTGTTCCCTTTCTCTGATGTAGAACCCTCATCCTCATCCAAGGTCACCACTGTTATAGCACATCTTTATTTGAAAACAGCAGTGTCAGATTGGGGGGAGCATGAACGTGTTTGAGAGAATAAAACTGAAAAATAAAAAAAAAAATTAAAAAAAAACCTAACCTTTACAAGTACCATAAATTTACACCAGCTTTTGCAGACTCAAATAAAATGTATATTTTTATTCTATAATAGTAACAATAAGAGCAGCTTACTACTTAAAGCGGTAATTCTAGGAAGTGCCCAGACTCAAACCGGTGACCTCTTGATTATGAGTCAACCGTTCTTACACTGCACCACCCAAGCGATTGTGTCAGTGTCGTACCCTTCAGTTCTTCAGTTATGTTCTTGAATAAAAGTGCACTTGTTTTGTTATACATGTATTTTTTGTGAAAGTGTTTATTTGATATTTGAACTTCAGTCTTGACACATTATACACTTAATGTCAGAATTTTTTCAATAGTACTATAGAATGAAAACAAAAGTTTGTTTTAGTTAGGCAACATTTCTTGCCCCTAATTTCCTGTCATCCAACATTTACATAGATTGTTGTAGACACAGAACACACATGAAATGCATGTGTTCCAAAAAAATGATGCATTATTTACTCTATACAATTACAGATCCCTCCTACGTATATAAAGAACCTTGAGCTGGGAGAACTTTTTGGCCGATTTGTGCTGTAGCGGTGGGGGGATGGGATAGCAGGCTGCTTGCTGGTTGTGCTGATCGACACATTTACAAAACAGACGCTAATGAAGAAGTGTGAAGGAATTTAAGGTGGCCCGGGATTATGAGTGTTTTCGTAGGCTGCAGGGATTCTTGTGTTAAGAGTATAAAGTAAAAAGGACTTTGAGCTGAGGTTTGAGTTAAACTTTATTTAATTGGGTAAGACCCATTTTTGCGAAGCAGAGTACAATGTAGTAGAATGACTTTGTAAGAATGAGCTAAACATACAGTTAATTATCACTCCCATGCTAATCCACAGGAAGAAATAATACACTTCTCCCAAATTCCATATTTGCCTGTTTTTAATATGGAAATGAAAACATATTGTGGTAATGTGCAGACTCGAGTACAGTAATCCCTCGCTATATCGCTCTTCGACTTTCGCGGCTTCACTCTATCACGGATTTTAAATGTAAGAATATCTAAATACATATCACGGATTTTTCGCTGGTTCGCGGATTTCTGCGGACAATGCGTCTTTTAATTTATGGTAAATGCTTCCTCAGTTTGTTTGCCCAGTTGATTTCATACAAGGGATGCTATTGGCGGATGGCTTTGAAGCTACCCAATCAGAGCATGTATTATATATTAACTAAAACTCCTCAATGCTATAAGATATGCTTCTCGCGCGGTGCTTGATTGTTTTCTTGTCTCTCCCTCTATCTCACCCTCTCTGACATTCTCTGCGCCTGACGGAGGGGGTGTGAGCAGAGGTGCTGTTTGCACAGAGGCTGTTTGCTTAAAAGATACTGACGTTCCTCTAAAAAATGCCGCTTTATTGCGGTGCTCTGCATATTTAAAAGCACAAAAGCACACGTATTGATTTTTTGATTGTTTGCTTTAATCTCGCTCTCTCTCTGACGTTCTCTGCGCCTGACGGAGGAGATGTGAGCAGAGGGGCTGTTTGCACAGAGGCTGTTTGCTTAGAAGATACTGACGCTCCTCTGAAGAATGTCGCTTTATTGCGGTGCTTCGGGCAAACTTAAAAGCACACGTATTGATTTTTTGATTGTTTGCTTTTCTTTGCAAACGCTCGCGCTCTGTCTTAAATTCTCTGCTCCTGATGTAGACACTCCTTTGAAGAAAATATATATTTGCATTCTTTTAATTGTGAGAAAGAACTGTCATCTCTGTCTTGTCATGGAGCACAGTTTAAACTTTTGACTAAAGGGTGTTATTTCATGTCTAGAGGGCTCTAATAATGTGTGGGAGAGTTTATAAGGGCTTAAAATATATAAAAATAACTATACAAACCTATGGTTTCTACTTCACGGATTTTCATCTATTGCGGGGGTTTCTGGAACGCAACCCCCGCGATCGAGGAGGGATTACTGTATTACCAATTTAAGTTAAAGTAGCGATGCACTATAACATTTCTGCTTTTTAAAAGTAAACGTGTGCCAGCTTAAAAGAATTTTGGTATGAAGGCACTGCCTTGGGAATGCATGGCCTTCTCTGTGAGTGCGTGCTATGAGGTACAGAGTGTCTGAGCACATGCCGGCGTCCTTGCAGCCTGCATTTTACGGGTGGTTTGGGGTACGGCGCACCTGAAAGTAACCGCCAGCATTTACATTTGGAAATGAAGTAATGAGTAAGAGATGGGGATCCTGTATTTTAAGTAAATATGGTTAATTTACTGGAGCGGTGGCTATGGTGTGTTTGAGCTCAGCACAGCCGTTGGCCGTTCATCTGGCCTACATGCATTCGAACAGCAATTTGTTTGATTTTAAATAGAAAGTTGTTTAGGGCACGTTGCACCAGCGTCTACCTTGATAAGTGAGTGGAGTAGACCGGGTGCAGATTAGCTGGATAATCTTGCTGGTTATATTTAAAAAGTTCCCAGTCAACAGGGGGTCATAATTGTACCTAAAGGCAAGGTAGGGATAAAGCACTGCTGCGCTGTAGAACGAGCAGTTGTTTAGGCTTCTTGAGGGCTTTGTAAATGGTTTTTATACATATATATCTTGGAGTAATAATTTGGTGGGGATGGTGTGTATATGTATGTGTGTATAAAATATTTAAAAAAATTTGGTTTTTGGGCATTTTTTTCTTTTGGAATTGGTGCAATTTTTCTTCTGTTTGTATATACACTTGCTTTTTTGTAATTGTTTTCCTGTTTTTTTGCTTTTTGAAGAGCTTCCTGAGCCAGGTGTGTAGCTTTTATATTAAGGATTGTAGTTGTGCACTGTATGTACTATAAATAGATACATTTTTCCTTTTATATATATATATATATATATATATATATATATATATATATATATATATATATATATATATATATATATATATATATATATATATATATATATATATATATACACACACATACATTTGTTTCTTTGGTATTTGCTTATATGATGGAGTGTGAGGGCTGAGTGACTGTGAAACAAAGCCTGTCTGAAACTGCTGTGTTTTTGTTGTACAGCACTCACCCTTCAGTTTTGGTCTGTGGCTCTTCTCTCTTCTGATCCAATTTGGGTCATGATCTGTCAGATGTGCAGAGTGTAAGTTGGGAACATCTTCCCACAACACAATCTATCATACATAGTATATAAAAAGTAGGTATTGTACACAAAAGTTAGGGAACTGTAAGTAAGGGGAAACATTGGCCAAAATGAAACTTTCTAAACCACTGAGTCACTTAATAAACTTCTTTTCTTTCTTTTAAACCACTACTTCTAATGCAACACAGTACCAATGCACTTTATTAAGTAAGTAAAATGCAGTGGTTTTGAATGCATTCACATTACTATACAAAAAGAAAACTAAAGTACAGAAAACAACGCGAAAAGCACTCACAGGCACATGAACACTTACAGTCAGAGAAACTACTCTCTACTAGCATAAGAAAACCCATAAGATTAGAGACACTTTGGTTTTAAAGACATTTTATCAGTCCAGCATTACTATAGAGTTTTTATTTAGCATTTACTGTGACATACTTAATTCTTTAGTGGAAGAACCTAAATTTCCTATCTACTTCAGAAACATAACAATTATCCTTGTGGCCCCCCCAAAAAAAAAAAAGGTGGTACTCCCTCCTTGTGTGGTGAAATGTTTTGAGAGACTAGCATTCTATCACATTAAACATAATTTTCCAGATAGTTTGAACTAATTCCTGCTTGCTTGTTGGCTTAATGTGTATAGAGGGTGCAAATATCCTTCTCACTTTGTACTATTCTTGAATGCCTGAATAATAATAAACGCTGTGACAGAGGAAGTTTAATGAATTTGGTATAGTATATAACACTTTTGTATCATCACAGCTGATTACCATGCTACTAGACTTGGGGCACTAATAAGGCACTAATGAAGAGAAGGAATCACATTGCATGACAGGTGCAGTCAAAATATAGAACCTTTTCATTGAACAAATTTTGCAAACAACTTAAACTAAAATTTTGACAATAAATTGTCAACCATTCAAAGAGGCATTTAGACTTAGTAAAATATCCAGAGGTACTTGTCAAAAGTTGCACTGCACTGAATGTCTTAGAAAAGGAACAAATGATAAATATTTTTTGTAAACCAACTACACTTTCTGTTAATGTTAACAATCTCTGTCCACTGACCTGTTAAAGTGACTTTTTAAACAACTTTACCATCATTAAACTGCATAATATTTAAACTAATAAATAATAACAATAAAATAAATAGTGCAACTTCCAGTAATAATACCATTACTTCAAAACTTCAAGCCCAGGTACATTACACATTATTTACACCAAAATAAAATAAAACAAGTGCAACTTGGTGATGACATCTATACCAACTGATCCGTCATTAAGGCAAATTGCATTAATACGGACCTTGCTTCAAGCTAAGCTATATACATAAATAATAAAACTAAACTTGCATTTATAATGTTATTTGTGGTATAGTGGGTCCGCAGCTTCAAAAAAAAAAAACATGGTCCGTTTTTAAATCCAGTTTGCCGTGTCTGTCTCCGTGGGCGAGATTGCACGACCGCTGGGAGTTGATGAGGTGATTGGGGCGAGACGCTGCGCCCACGGAGACGTATATTTATGCGACTGAGTGAGTCCTAAGGAGGTGTGGCGGCAACAGAAAGCAGTTCATCCTGTAAAGGGTGAGCCGTGGAGACAGAAGGTGGTGTGCTGCGATAGGGCGAGGAGAGAGACTGCATTTTAATGGATTTATTTATTATGGATTTTACCCCCACGCTTCACTGGCTTTGTGGATTTGCTATTTATTTGGGTACTGTATTTTTCTGAGCACTGCACAACGGACACTTTTGGTTTTACTTTGACTGTTTTTAACAAAAGCATTTGAACACTTTCCACCATCCCCTTGCTTCAACGAGATTTCTCAGCTCATCTCGGTCATAACTATCAACGTTGTTGGTTCAACAGTCTCCCATGTAGGAAGATGGAGTCTGTAGGGGACCGGCATCGTCACACTTTTACACAGTAACCAGGTACATTACACAGTATTGAAAGAAATAAAATACAACAAGTACAACTTGGCTTGCAGTATTATTCAGTAGTATAGAAACAGTGTTCACACATTTGAACATAATGGTCCACACCCGACCTTTTAAAACCAAAGTATCTCCAGACAACAGACACGGCATCTTTTTTTCGTCAAAAGTTCTTTAGTGTCATCATGTTCAACTTTATCGTCTGCTACAGCTTCAGTTTCAGAATGTTCTCTGTCCATTTTCACTGCTCAATAGCTCCACTAACGCATGTACTCAGTTGCATGCGTATTTTGCGGTGCACCAGTGAAAAGCCCCCCCAACAGTTTCCCGCTGTGCCACATTACGAATGTTGTTTAGGCTATTTAAACCAGTGTTCCGGTATAAGAAAAATCCATATCATAACAAAAATAAAAAAAAACGTTTTTTGGTATGAACTGGTATACCACCCAGCACCAATATATCATATCCACAAAATACTGTGTCTGCAGCCTAACAGCACTAGCAGAATTTCAAAAGATTTCTGGACTCAAAATTAATTTGAATAAAAGTGTGTTCTTTCCAGTGAACTCTGTAGCACATAATTATTAGGCTGTACACCTTCCCTTTTATCATTTTAGATCAGTTTAAATACCTAGGGGTACACATCACAAGTAAACGTAAAGCTCTTTATCAACAAAATTTTGCTTTTTGCAAGGACAAAACTTGACCAAGTCTTGCATAGATTGTCTACCCTTCATCTCACTTTAGCTGGAAGAATTAACACTGTCAGGTTGAATTATCCTTCAAAAGTTTCTTTTTCTATTTCAAAGCATTCCAATATACATTAATAAATAATTTAAGAAGTTAGATTCAATCATAACCTCATTTATTTGGAATTCAAAACATCCACACAACCAAAGGGTGATCCTACAAGGACCTAAGGCAGAGGGTGGCATGGCTATTCCTAACTTTCAGTTTTATTACTGGGCGGCAATTATACAAGCTATTAAAACCTGGACATTGGCACACATAGATGAACATACATAGGCTTTGTCCGCAATACAAATAAAATCATGCAGTAATTTATATTCCTTGCTTTGTACACCAGTAAATATGAGTTATCGCCAATATACTAACAACCAAATTGTGCTTCATTCACTCAGAATATGGAACCAATGTAGGAAGTACTTCAAGATAGAGAAGCTTTTTATCTGTGGCACCTCTGCACGATAACCTCCTTTTTCCACCCTCTCAAACGTACTCACTTTTTAATGTTTGGAAAACATACAGGATTAAATCACTTGGAGATTTGTACATAGATAATGTCTTCACCTCCTACAAGTAATTACACTTCCAAATTTAACTTTCCATCAATACAATTCTTTCAGTACCTCCAAATTTGAAACTTTGCTAAACAAATTCTGTCCATATTTCCTCACCTCCCACTGACTTTTATTCTGAAAGAAGTATTGATCAGTCTTGAAGACTCTGACAGTATTTCTGTAATATATAAAAACATTCTAAAGTCTGTCCCTTTCAACGATCCTACAGTACAGTGGGAAAAGGATCTGTTACTCATCATTTTAGAAAAGGAGTTGGGAAAACAGCCATCCACAGAGTTCACTGTAGCTCCATATTTTTGCAAAGCATATAATTATTTAACTTAAAATCTTTTATCGAGCATATCTGTCTCGCTTAAAATTGTCCAAAATGTTTCCAGGGCAAGATTCAACCTGCAAACGTTGCAATCAAGTCCCAGCTTCATTGGGCCATATGTTTTGGACGTGCACCAAATGAACATTCTGGACCAAAAACTTTAAATGCCTTTCGCACAGCCTTGGTGTCAAAATCACTTCTAATCCATTAACAGCTGTGTTTGGTGTACTCTCAGATGGGCTTAAAGTGGAGAAGGATAAACAAACTGTAATAGTTTTTACTTCACTATTATCACATACACTTATCTTGTTCAACTGGAGGAATCCTAATTCTCCTTTTTTAAGTCAGTGGGTAACTGATGTTATATACTATTAGAAATTGGAAAAAAAATCAGATCCACTTTTAGAGGATCTGTGCAAACCTTTTTTAAACCTGGGAGGATCTAATCAATAATATTTTAGAATAGGAATTTAAATTGGGGGAGGGGGGGTATTCCGTTTTTTTTGTTTTTTTTTCTCATTTTAAAATTTTACTGTTTTTGTTGACCAAACTCTCTTTGGGCAGAGGTTGATTTGATTTGAACTTAGTTTTGTCTAGTTTGACTTAAATAAATTCAATAAAAAAGGCACCTGATTTTAGTTTAACTTTTTCGGTAGCAATTGTTTAGTCATCTTTGTTTTAGGGTCTTTATGTTCCAGAATATGTGTATGTCTTTTGTGTTTTGTTTAAGAAGTACAGTATTGTGGAAGTGTAAAGATGGAATCCATTTTCCCCCCTTGGCAACTGGTAGCTGTCAGAAACCGATGTAGGATAGGTGATGGAGAAAGAGCATTCATTTTACGCAGGCAGTGAATACCGGAGAACGGGGTTAACTCATCTACAGATTAGAACAAGGCTGCATCATGTGAACAGAGCTACTCAACTGAAGAGCAGTGTGGTAGTTCAGCAGTTGGTTGTCATAGGATCTCTAAGTTTAATCCTATGAGCCATTTTATTCAACTCCTATGATGGGAGGCTGCAACAGGTTATGCCTATAAATCGCTTCATTCATGTACAGTAGATTCAGCGTAGTGTTCAGCGCACAGTAAATTTGATTTTTTCTTGTTGGAACATTGCATTTTTTTTTTTATTTGAAATGTTTTAGATACATTATAGGTTGAATTTGTGGATGCAGAACACGTGGATACTAGATGCCAACTGCAATAGGTATGAGCGATGTGCTGGTGGTGATGGTGTTACTGTCCGTACTTGGTTGCAGCAGTAAATCTGGTGGTGGAATGGGAACGTACAGGAGAATGTACAGAGGAAGAGGATGGCAAAGAACAAATGGGATAGTCATAGAGATGCTGAAAGTAGACAAGAGTACAAGGAGATAAGGAGCAAGGTGAAGAGAGAAATGGCGAAGGCTAAAGAAAAAACGTATGATGAGTTGTATGACAGGTTGGACACTAAGGAGGGAGAAAAGGACCTGTACCGATTGGCTAGGTAGAGGGACCAAGTTAGGAAAGATGTGCAGCAGGTTAGGGTAATAAAGAATAAAGGTGTAAACTGTACTCACAAGCGAGGAGAGTGTGTTGAGCAGATGGAAAGAGTACTTTGAGTAGCTTATGAATGAAGAGAAAAAGATGATGTTGGATGATGTGGAGATAGTGAATCAGGAAGTGCAACGGATTAGAAAGGAAGAATTAAGGACAGATATGAAGAGGATGAAGAATGGAAAAGCTGTTGGTCCAGATGACATACCTGTGGAAGCATGGAGGTGTTTAGGAGAGATGACAGTGGAGTTTTTAACCAGATTGCTTAATGGAATCTTGGAAAGCGAGAGGATGCCTGAGGAGTGGAG
Source organism: Polypterus senegalus (assembly GCF_016835505.1). Lineage (NCBI taxonomy): Eukaryota > Metazoa > Chordata > Cladistia > Polypteriformes > Polypteridae > Polypterus > Polypterus senegalus. The sequence continues at coordinate 80,992,027 of NC_053166.1, read as the reverse complement.
AAGAAGTGTACTGGTGCTGATATTTAAGAATAAGGGGGGGTGCAGGACTGTAGTAACTACAGGGGGATAAAATTGATGAGCCACAGTGCAAAGTTATGAAACAGAGTAGTTGAAGCTAGGTTAAGAAGTGAGGTGATGATTAGTGAGTAGCAGTATGGTTTTATGCTAAGAGAGAGCACCACAAATGCCAACTCTAACCCTCCTACTGCGTCATGGGATATGCACGACAGAGCCACGCACGCCAACTGTAACCGTACCTTCGCGTCCAGCGTCGCTCTCGAGGCATGTGCATTGCCTGCTTATGTGCCCGCATGCATCAACTCATCTAACACCGCCTCAGTCGCTATTGTCTGTGCAAAAGTCCACATGCATCTCTGAGCCACGTTGACTTTTCACCACACACAAGACAGAGAGCCACGACTGCCAACTCATAGAGCCCCGCCCGCCAACTCTAACAGAGGGTTACGCACGAAAGAGCCACAAACGCCCACTCTAACCCTCCTCCCATGTCATGGGGAACGCACAACAAGGCCCCGCCCGCCAACTCTCACCCTCCGCAGGCTTCCAACATCGCTCGTGAGGCAATTGTATGGCAACATCGACTTCTTAACTGTCACTCTGGAACAACTCAGTACGCAAGCTATATTAAGTGTCACTAACAAAGACTCACTACACCTTAATGAACAGGTGCTGAAACTTATCCCTAACGACAAAGTAACTTTCACCAGCATTGACTCCATCGTCACAGACGATCCTGCAGATCAACTTGCATTCCCTGAAGAATTTTTTAATAATCTTACTCTCACTGGCATGCCTCTGCATAACCTCAAAATTAAAATTGTTTCAGTCATCATGCTTCTCAGGAACCTCATGCCAGCAAAAGGTCTCTGTAATGGCACTAGACTGTCTGTTACCAGCATTCACCGCAATGTACTGGAGTGTACAAACTGTCCTTATTCCCCGGATTTCCCTGACCCCATCAGATTCTAATTTGCCTTTTACTTTTATATGCAGACAATTTCCTGTTAGATTGGCGTTTGCAATGACTATTAATAAGGCACAAAGACAAACTTTCAAAAACATATGCCTGTATCTGCCAAAATCTGTTTTCACTCACGGACAATTGTATGTTGCTCTCTCCAGAGTTCCATCTTTTCATTCACTGACAGTTGTATCGTCAAACCCTCCCTATTTGGACAACTGTGTCTTTCAGGAAGTGTCTACTCACCAATAAATAATTATATGTGGCGTATGCTACGATGCGGGTTGGGTAGTTGATTATATTCTTGCCTAGATTGCGTGCGTATGTATGTGTACATGATACATAGATACAGTAAAACCTTGATTATCTGTCCGGGGTGTTCAACAAGGTCGTGATGGATAAGAGAAAAGATGGTTAACAGCACGGCTACTTTAGAAATGATACACAATAGATTATTTTAGTGAATAGTCATATTTACGTATAAACATAACTATATTAACAAAATATAGTATTAACAAAATTAATTCAAGTTTTATATTGTAACCTCCAGCATAATAAGCAAATATAACTCGGAGGTTTTAGAGTTTGCTACGTTTTACTTGACGTCTTGGTTCCGTAACAAACAGTGCCTCCAACTCCATTATCTGGGTTATGGATCATACTTCCAAAACAATAAAAGAAAGCTAACCCTACCAATCGGTTTATCTCCTGCCACTTAAAATTGTTTTTTTTTTTCTCTGTACCACAAACACTCTTGCTTATTGTTTCCTGACTACCTACTCAAAACTTCTTTCTGCAGCACCACCTTTTTTTTCTCCAAACTTCTTCTTTCGCTTATTTCTGCCCCTTCCAGAACAGAAGCCCTTTACCCAGTCCCCTTTACATTTACAATGTAAATAATGTAAAATATAATCACTGTCCTGCAGTTTACTCCTTAAATATCCATCCCCATATCTGAATCTACAAGAAAGTTTAGAAGAGACCACTCCCGATTTTTTGCAGTTAATTCAATAGTTGCAGTTTTGGTTAGGAATGCATGTTCAGCATATGGAAATATTTCTTATCTTTGTGAAAGTTGTCTCATAGCTGAATGTCTGTGAACTTAAGAAGAATATAGTTTGAGACTTTTTAAAATTTTAAAAACACACAAAATACTGGGAAACATGGTGCCCTGATATATTTAGGGATATACTACGTGGGTTGGCTTCTTTTCTGTTATGAGTAGTTTATTATTAATAATAATAATAATCATTTTACATTTATACATTTATATGTATATGTATATATATGTGTATATGTATATGTGTGTGTGTGTATGTATGTATGTATGTATGTATGTATGTATGTATGTATGTATGTATGTATGTATAAACTGCTCAAAAAAATTAAAGGAACACTTTGAAAACACATCAGATCTCAATGGGAAAAAGAAATCCTCCTGGATATCTATACTGATATAGACTGGGTAATGTGTTAGGAACGAAAGGATACCACATCGTTTGATGGAAATGAAAATGATCAACCTACAGAGCCCTGAATTCAAAGACGCCCCAAAAATCAGAGTGAAAAAATTATGTGGCAGGCTAGTCCATTTTGCCAAAATTTAATTGCAGCAACTCAAAATTGTACGCAGCACTTTGTATGGCCCCTGTGTTCTTGTATACATGCCTGACAACATCGGTGCATGTTTCTAATGAGATGACAGATGGTGTTGTGGGGGATCTCCTCCCAGATCTGGACCAGGGCATCACTGAGCTCCTGGACAGTCTGAGGTGCAACCTGGTGGCATTGGATGGACCAAAACATAATGTCCCAGAGGTGTTCTATTGGATTTAGGTCAGGAAAGTGTGGTGGCCAGTCAATGGTATCAATTCCTTCATCCTCCAGGAACTGCCTGCATACTCTCATCACATGAGGCCAGGAATGGTCGTGCACCAGGAGCCACTGTACCAGCATAGGGTCTGACAATGGGTCCAAGGATTTCGTCCTGATACCTAATGGCAGCCAAGGTGCCTTTGTCAAGCCTGTAGCGGTCTGTGTGACCTTCCATGGATATGCCTTCCCAGACAATCATTAACCCACCACCAAACTGCTCATGCTGAATGATGTTACAGGCAGCATAATGTTCTCCATGGCTTCTCCAGACCCTTTCACTTCTGTCACGTGCTCAGGGTGAACCTGCTCTCATCTGTAAAAAGCACAGGGCACCAGTGGTGCATCTGCCAATTCTGGTATTCTATGGCGAATGCCAATCGAGCTGCATGCTGCTGGGCAGTGAGCTCAGGGCCCATTAGAGGACATGGGGCCCTTGGGTCACCCTCATGAAGTCTTTCTGGTTGTTTGGTCAGAGACATTCACACCAGTGGCCTGCTGGAGGTCATTTTGTAGGGCTCTGGCAGTGCTCATCCTGTTCCTCCTTGCCCAAAGGAGCAGATGCTGGTCCTGCTAATGGGTTATGGACCTTCTATGGCCCTCTCCAGCTCTCCTAGAGAAACTGCTTGTTTCCTAGAATCTTCTCCATGCCCTTGAGACTGTGCAGGGAGACACAGCAAACCTTCTGGCAATGACACGTATTGATGTGCCATCCTGGAGAAGTTGGACTACCTATGCAACCTCTGTAGGGTCCAGGTATCGCCTCATGCTACCAGTAGTGACACTGACTGTAGCCAAATGCAAAACTAGTGAAGAAACAGTCAGAAAAGATGAGGAGGGAAAATGTCAGTGGCCTCCACCTGTTAAACCATTCCTGTTTTGGGGGTCATCTCATTGTTGCCCCTCTAGTGCATCTGTTGTTAATTTCATTAACACCACAACAGCTGAAACTGATTAACAACTCCCTCTGCTACTTAACTGACCAGATTAATATCCCATAAGTTTCATTGACTTTATGCTATACTCTGATTAAAAAGTGTTCCTTTAATTCTATTGAGCAGTATGTGTGTGTGTATATATATATATATATATATATATTTTGACTTTTCCTGTTTATCAGTGTTCAAAAAGCCTAATTAAGTCGTCTACAACAGGCATGTCAAACACGCGGACCCCTGGCTGCATGCGGCCCTCAACAAAAATCTGTGCGGCCCGCATGACAGATCCTAGTTAGCACTAAATGATTATTATCATCTGTGATTGAATCATTCTGCATCTTCGGCGTTACTTATTGACTTTTCTTACTTATGACAAAAACACGTTTTCCCATGGCACTATGGTACTGGAAACGTCATCTGCAAGTATAGTTGCGGCCGCTAAGTCGCAACTGAAGTGCTATGCTGAGGTCCAAAACTGCTGTGACGTATGGCGCTGTGGCTCTGCAAGTATTGTGTGGACTCATTCAGTGAAGGGCTACAGCAAAAAGGCTGCCCCCTTTACTGAGGACACTTTTCAGAACGCTAGGCGGGCGGGGCTTTGCAGCGGCGCAGAGAGAGGAGAGACCACGGTGAGAGAGTATTACAACAAAGTATTTTTATGTTTCTGACAGTTGGAAATCTCGTTACTACGAAGTACATTCAGCAGCAGATACTTTTATTACAACAAAGTGACCATGAAATGCTTGAATTAATCATCCACAGAGCAGTTAGTTCTGTGGTTGCAGCTCAGTTGTGGACATTTTCACAAAGATCCCCAAACAGATACATTGTAAAAAATGTCCTTTCTTCGAACTTTCCTCGTACTGTTTTTTTGATGTTTTTGTTTTGTGTGGTGTTAAGTGATACCTTTTCCTTATTGCTCGTCAACATTTGAAAAACATCCATTAGAATTTAACTCATTATCATTCTTCTATAGAAACGGCATACTTGTTATATGCAAAAAAGAAGAAAAATCTCCAGTTGCAAACATATGCGAACTGCTGCATTTGAAGACACCGAAAAAGCTGTTTTTATGTGGTTGCAGTGATGCTTGTTCTAGAAACATTCATATTAATGCGCCACTCATTCAAGAATATATGAGGTTTTTAAACTCTCTTGGGACCTGGACAAACAATCTCACACGTGGCAATAGCGCTTTGGGACGCACTTCAGCGTGTCGTTCCCGTTGGGTGGGGGGGGATCCCAGATACCAAAAGAGTTCAGAAACCTCACAATATGAAGAAGAAACGGTTAATTTGTCTTCTGATTGATAACGGTGCTGACCATAACATGCTTCCGCACTTAGATAATGTTCACGTTGAATTCCTCCCACCCAATTGCACGGCAGTGCTTCAACTATTGGATTTGGGCATCATTCACACCCTGAAAATGTATCATCGCAAGGAAATGCTGAGAAAAATTCTCGTCAGCATAACTTGTAGACAGGAGAAGATTAAAATAACGCGAAAGAAGCTATTGAAGCTAAATCCATTTCCAACATCCTATCTTTGTGATGCACGTTTTCTGCAGTGACCGCAACCAAAACGCGATTACGGAGTAGACAGAACATAAGCAACACACTTCGCGTGTCACTGTCTTCCATCCTCCCAAGATAGGGTTGTTTGGTTGCAGGAAAACAAGCCCAGGGCTCTCACAGATTCAGCATTATGGTAAGCTGTATAATTTCTATTACTAAATTATAACTTAATAATAATAGAAATGTAATGTAAACTGTGAATAAATTGCCCTACGAACCTGCCCATAATCATCCCATAAACTCCAACCTCCAACAGCCCACCGATCCTTGGAAAAATTTGCTTCTAGTAAAGCGGTCCTTGGTGTCAAACAGGTTGTGGACCACTGGGCTACACTACTGGCTGGGCTGCTGAGACTGGCCACTGGGCAGAACTGACCATCACAAGTAGTAATAGTTCGCATATTTTCACGTTTTTTTGTGCTAGTGTTGTAACGAAAAGTTAGTGCAGACTACAGCTGAAGATCTGAAGTGGACGCGAGAAGTTTGGCGAGTTGTTTGTAAACAGATTTTTGTGATTTTGAGTTTATATAATTAGTGTAGGTCAGGTGGCTTTTTGCATATTGGCTTATCTTACAATATAAACTTTGAAGTAAACTTAGTAAAGTAAAATTTGATTTTTGGAGGATTTGTTTTCCAACATGAATTACTGAGCAATGAATTCAGTGAGCGTTTTCGCGATTTCAGTCCACACGAACAGGACTTTGTGGTGTTTACTTCACCATACTCTTACAATGTTGAGAATGTGCCTGAGAATATCCAAATGGATTTGATTTAACTGCAGTCAGATTCTATTCTGATGGCAAAATACAACGAAGTTGGTGTGCCACCATCGTATGTGCAGATCCATAAGTTGGCACCGAGAGTACTGTCTATGTTTGGAAGCACTTACCTTTGTGAGCAATTATTTTTGTTAATGAAAGCTACCAAAACCCCACATCGCTCAACACTTACTGTCGAGCACCTTTCATCCCTCATAAAAGTTGCAGCTGCACAGGATTGCAAGCCTGAGATTGACGAACTGGTTGCTAACAAGAGATGCCAAGTGTCAGGACAAAAGAAATAGATCTCAGACTGCAAGACTCCTATATAAGGACCTAGCTAAGACTCTTAATTGTATGCTGTTGTACAGAGATTGTATGGAAATAAATTTCTTTTCTTTAAACTTTAAGTGTTACATTTTTTAAAGTTTTCAGTATTGGAAAGAAAGCTACAGCAACTTTGTATAATAGTATTTGTTACAGTGCAGCCCGCTGACGCACGTATGGCAGTCGAAGCGGCCCACCAATGGTAGTGAGTTTGACATGCCTGGTCTACAATTCAATACAATACAATGTTTTATTGTTGCATAACAATAAAATGTGAAAGCTTCTAAGGTTTAAATACTTTTTATCGTCTTTCTTGCAATATTTGCATGTACAAAAACTACAAATCCAGAATTTGTGCTATCATTACCTGTACTCAATACATTTATGACTGAGACAGTAATTGCATTTTTCAACGTACCATTCAAATATATGATGTGCTTTCACCTATAGGTTATACTTATGAATGGCAGTTCGCCTTCAAAAGCCAAACGAACGACCCAAATTCAGTGAGTGCAGATTTATGTTTAGTAGTGAAAATTGCTGTTTTACATGTCCTGCTAACTGTGCTTTTTGGGAAATCACACGTGTCTGTTAACACAGTACACATTGTAAGGGAGTTATGCTTTGTCATTTTACAGTATTTCGGCATTAGCACATGGAGCTTCTCATTGTCATTGCCGGGGTAGATGAGCCACATAGCCACTTTGTTGGAATCTTGTGTGGATGTTCACTTGCTACAACTGTTTGTGCTGGCAGTCCTCCCACATCCTACAGTCCTATATGCACAACTGTGGATGCGTGTAAGTCGCGCCCCAGTGTTTTCTCCAGTTAAAAAATGGGCAGATGCTTTGACATGGACATCAGAAAAAAAGGCGTTCTTTTATTGGGGCTGTGTAGGATGGTATTTAAAAGCAAAGCAATTATCTTTTCATCTCTTGCAAATGTGTGGCACGAATTAAGCGATTAGAGCTTATTTGATCTGTGGTATTTTGCTCTCTAAGCACGCATAAATCTGTTTCTGAATTAGTCCTTATTAGGATAAAAGTGTATTTGTTTTGGTTTTGTACAATTTTTACTATTCCTCCAATCATGACCTCTGCTGTTTTTCTTTTCAATATGTGCTGATGTGGTGTATATCGTCAACAATGTGAGCCATTTTTATATGTAGGTTTTAATATTGTATTATTGTGCCTTCTACAGAAATTTGTTTACTTATAGTCACGCGTGAGTGCAGTACTTTCCCAGTTCTACCAATACTGTAAAAATGTGGAAAAGTTAAAGTTTTCAGAACTTTCTACTGAATTAGTATTGAAGTATTTATTTTTTTTGACATTCCTTATATACACATGCACATCTTCTTATGATTCATATAATTCTCAGATGCCTCTTTATTGGAGAGTGAGCTAGCCCAGACCATGGAGTTAGATATATTTTTCTTAGTTCATAAAGAAAAAGGAAAGGATGAAATTTAGGGATTTGTATTTTAATAATTGTAAAATGTTTTAATGAAACACATTATTACCTTTTCAAAACTAGTATTCAGTTTTCAACATGGAACTACCATCAAGCAATTAAGCTGTACAGTAATGTTAATATTCTTATTAATTAATTCATTACATTTCTGTGTAGTATTTTTTTTTAAATTTTATTGATTTTTATTAAAATCAAATAACATTACATACAAGCAAGTCAAGTTTAACAAATCTAGGTTTTAAACAAATCAACCCCGTAATACTATTTTAACATTAAGACCTGATAGGTGAGAGAATACTTTACTTTATTTCTCTTTAATTTGTGATTCAGCCCTTTAACTTTGTGAGCTGGAATGTTAACTGTTTGGTCATGGAGACATTGCTTCTGAACTTTTGTTGTCATTTTGTAATTTAAACTTAAGACAGCTTTGACCTTAATTTCAAATTTTTCCAAGCGTTATTGCTATAAATCCTAATGTTACGTTGGCATTTCCAATTATAAGGATTAAAAGGATAGATTAGAAATAGCTTGCTGTCTTTCTCTCTCCCCCAGTTCCCCTGCTCACCCATTTTGCCTCCCCATGTTAGGCTAGACCACACTTGGCAAAGTCCTAGTCCTCTGATATACCTAGAGGCAGAGCACATCCAAAACAAAACAAGACCCCCAGCAGCGGCGTATAAGGATTAAAATAGAGATACCTATTGACAATACAGTCCAAATACTATAAGCATAAAATATAATCTTGAACTGTCTTGAGAGTGTAAACCCAGAGAATTAAACGGTAGCTCTGGATAAGCATAGTAAGCCCTAATACAATAAACCAAGGATATGATGTTAAACAGCTTGCTTAAAAAAAAAAAGTACATATACACATATAAGTGTAATTAAAACATTAACAAAAAATGGCCGAGAAGTAAATAGGATGTTTAATTATGGTACCAATATCATTGCAAAGCAGATCAAACAGCCTTTATGATCTTCTTTGCCATACCAGGACAGAATGCAAACCATGATCATACTTCAAAAAAAGTGTCTAGGTTTGGATGAAGCTTTAGCTGTCTTTTCTGTTTCCTTCTGAGACCAGCAGTGATTTGATGGATTCATTTTGAATAAGCTGTGAACAACATGAAAAAAACTGCTGTACTATTGGTACATTGTATACCGGGAATCGAGGGCAGATAGTCTTAAATGTTTTTTGTTTTTTTTTTTCTCCCTATTCTCAGACATGTTAAGTGATAACCATTCAGATTAAAATGCCGTGAAGTGGCAGATAAAGCAAACACATTAAAAAGAATTTAGTTATGATAATAAATGTTTTAAACATTCTTTTATGTCACAGTTTCATTAGTAGGCTGATGTATAAATCCTAGCATTTAATTACTTTACATATAGGTTGTTTAAAATGGCTACTTTATTTTCAGTTTTGACAGCCAAATACTGATGCCTGATTGTCAAGCGTGGCAATCACTTTAAAAGTAAGTGTTGAGCCCTGTAAAGTAGACAAAAAAATTAAGTCAACATCACATTCTTTATGGCGCACAGCCTGAGAAAGTTTATTTGAAAAGATATTGTTTAATGATTTGTTTTATTCAAGAGCACACTCTCATCACACAAACTGTGTCACATAAAGATGCATGAAAGTGTTGTGATCAAGTTGACTAATACCAGTTTTCTCTCACAACTGACCACTTGGCATAAAGTCTTTTTTGCTAGGGTTTCAAAAGAAATAGAACCTTGATATGAAGGATGTTGTAATGTCTGCCTTAACACTTTGAATAACTTGGTTAACAAAGTGTCTGAGAAAACTAGTTACAGCTGAAGATACGAGAGTGAAACTAAATAATTCTGCCACAGTTGAACTGCTTGAAACAAGGATTAGCTGCAATTTCTCTGAGTACTGTTGAAGGAAATATGTTTTTGTTCTGTGTTGCTCAGTAGAAAATTAAACTGACAGTTGCTGGGAGATTATTAAAAAGTCACTTAAGATGTAACACTTCAACTTGAGCAAATACTGCCAGAAAGCAGTACTTTTTTATTATACATCAAAGTGAGAACATTTTTTGCAACACATGTTTCTCACTTGGTGCTGTACTGCTATCTGTAGTTCCTTTTATAGAAATTCTCACTCAGCATCGCTGATAACAGATTAACACCTTAGTCAACTTCTTCAACCATACAGCAAGGCATAAGCTGCTGCCGGAAGCGTGTTAAATGTCCTTTGTCAATTGATTAGCTATACAATATATTACAAATTTTAATATTTATAACTATATACATACTATATACAGGCATTCTGTATATTCAGAAAACAAACACTGTGGCAACAAGATATGTAGGTTTTTTCTTAGGATCTAATATCTGCTACTAAAATTTTTAGTATTAGGATTATACCTTTTTAAGCATTGCAAGTGATACAGAACACCTCCTAAAAAGGTAGAGCATTGTTCTGCTGCTGCTTTTTAAAGAATGTAATTTCTTTCCTTAAAACTCATTTGAAATTATATTACAATTCTATTTTTGTTCTCACCCAGTTTAAATCAATCCCATCATTATCAATCAAGATTTGATAATGCATTTTGTAATTGATAACAAATGCAAAACATAGTACTCAATTTCATGAATGGGGATTTTTTTGTACTGATAATTTGTATGTAGTGGTAATTTATTAAACAAACGCATTTGAAATTTCATTAACTTATCTTGTTTTCTACTGGTTTTAGGTGAAACCTTGTGAACAACCTCAGTCTGCAGTACAATCATTAAGGCTGGTCATTGCTTACTGTTGGCTTTTTATTGGGGTATGAGCTTCTCGCCTGTTCCATCATCATTATGTCATCTTCATCGTCCTCTTCTTCCTCTGAGGAAGCCAGCCCTGGAGATATCCCTCGCGGAGGAGGAACTATTCGTGTGTACCTGCCCAACAAGCAGCGCACTGTGGTATGGTTCAACAATGAGGAGTTGATGGGGCTATTCAGTTGAAGTATTGAAAACTTAAATGCCTTAGTTACTATTTATTTATTTATTTATTTAACTATGTGTTAAGAGTATTGCTGTTAATTTGTAAAATTTGCATTCAAAAATTAGCTTTTTTTTGCCTTGTTCTTAATATCTTCACATTTTAATTTTTGTGTTAACTTAAAATGATTACTTGCAATAAATGCAGGTTATCCCTGGCATTAATCAATCAATTCCCAAAGCAATTGCATATATGATGAAAGCTATGTCAAAAATCCCAGCCAAATCAACTTGGTAATTTTCTGTTAAGACCAAGTACAATTCCCTTGATATTTTTGTGTTAATGGTACATTATTTATGAACAAATTTAGAAGGCTGATGCACAATGCATGAGAAACATCTTGGATTTAATGTTTATAAAACAATTTTTTTACTTAATAGTACTATCTCTTAGCTGAAATAAAAACGGTGTGATAATTATTTGAAGGCTTTTGAAGTAAAGAAACTCTTCTCCTACTAGGTCAAGTAGAACATTTGTTTGTGGCCATTTACCATTAGACAAAACTGCACACTGCCTTTTTTAACAGGTGTACCACAGATGATATACTCTGGTGGCTTTGAGGCAGTAGTGCACCCCTTAGTTAAACTTCCCAGAGTTATTTAAATGTCTGAGTGGAATTTGCCATTATGTATTGTGTACATATTTGACTTTTTGCATACATATTTTACTTTTCCTTAAAGTCTGTCATTGTGTATTTGGTAAAGTAAGAAATAGACTAAATGCAACACTTCAGCATTTGTGGTTACCAATTAATTTTCTAAGAGAAGGGAAGAAAAAAACAAGGGTTGTTTTTGTTCCTTCTGTGCTTATGACTCCTGTTCCAGGATAAATCTTTGTGTCTGAAGCTTTAGCCTGGAGTTTCACCTCTTTCCGATCTTTTTATTATTTCTACTTTATTTTCAATGGTGATGGTTTTTCTCTTCTTTACTGTATTACCAGCACTTGCATCAGATTTGTGTTTCAGAGACATTCTTGAAGGGTGAAGATAAAAGGTTAACATGAGCTCTTCTTCACAGCACTGTACAGCTATCACAGCAGGAAGGCATCCGTCCTCAGTACATCAGATGTATAGGGTGGGCCAGATATAATTATGCAATTTTCATTACGCTATAACTTATTTAGTTTATTACATAGAAAATCACCCGAAAAATCCCGGATCATCGAGAAGTGTGCGAACTGACGACATGAAGAATCATTTTCGTGCCGAACTGGAATCGTCCCCGCATAAATCAAAGTCATCCAGACGATCTGGACCTGCATAATTAGATCTAGGCCATCCTGTACTGACATGAGACAACTTCCTGCTATGTGCGTAACAGTACAAGCAGGCTTGCTATTGAGAATGAATGGGGGCAGAAACGGGCGGTTCATCACCAGCCCATCTCACAGTCACCTCCACTACAGCAAACTGCCTGCAGCGTCAGCAACACCACCCCCATTCAACACGCAGCCATCCAAGACACAGGACAATGCTACCCACGCCGCCCCGTTCAGCCACAACCGGGTGACCGCTTGCAGCATTACTAGCCGTCCACCTAGAACGAATGGGGCAGCTGTGTGTGGTGGGCAGGCAGTGAAACCGCTTGCTGTCGGGAGCCGGCCGAGGGACACTACACTACACTGCGCGAGCAGCGAAATCGCCCCCCTCCATCCTCCGTCCAGCCACCGCTTACAGCGTCCCCAGACCGAAGATGACGGAGAGGCAGTTACTGAGGTTCATGCGTCGCAGCTGCGGCCCCGTTCGTATATCGTAGGTCGGGTGTCCATAACCTGGGGACTACCTGTACTAGCCTGAAGAGGTCCTCAAATTTGGCTTTGAGTTTTCCACTTTTAAAAGGAAGCATTTATACATGAATAAATAAATAAAAATAAAGCCAAAAGCAGAGAAGGAAAAAACTGTTTCTTCTGTGTAATGCATAATACTGTGCACTAATACTAATGTGACTTTTATTTTTTTTTGAAGCTCATGCAAAGGTTTGATGAGCTAAAATAAGTGGAGCTTTTATTTTGACTGAATTAAGGCTGCAATAGGGAATCGTAGGCCTTGATGCTGCAATTTTCTGTGAGACTCCAATATCCCCACCCTTCTTACACAGCGTCTAAACAAACCAGTGCCTTCGTATCACTTCATTCAAGTAAGAATTGAGTATGGATATTCAAATTAACAGTCATAAATGACAATTTTGACAGTTCCTCTACTTGTACAAAAACACACAGTACACAAGATTTGATAGTTTAAAACAAGTACAATCTAACTTACCCCATTAGACAGTGGTACACTATTTAGATGCACAACAAAAGCAAAATATTATAAAAGTGTGTCAGACAAGAAAAGTACTTGAATGAATCGTCTTACTGCAGGTAATCTTTAGATCACGAAAAATAAGTAAGCAGTAACCTAATCAATTACATTTCTTTGTGTTTTTCCCTTATGAGAAAAATCCTTTTTCCTATAAAGTTCAGGGATCTCTACATACCATTTTCAGTAGACAAATGAGTAATATGCTGTACTAGACATTAAGACTGTTACAATAACGGGCGCTAGAACAGTAGTGCATAAATATTAGTAGGAACCGACTATATTAAATGGCAAGGGACCTTTGTATGTGGCTGTAATATGCGTCACTGTATTGTGCCTTTAATTCTCTCTCGCAGTAATACTGGTTTGTATTTCCGTAAAATGCAATTTTCTCTTACAGTAATACGGTGGAACTTTGGTTCACGACCATAATTCGTTCCAAAACCCTGGTCGAAACCCGATTTGGTCATGAACCGAAGTCATTTCCCCCATAGGATTGTATGTAAATACATTTAATCCTTTCAAGACCATACGAACTGTATGTAAATATATTTTTTTAAGTTTTTAAGCACAAATATAGTTAATTATACCATTGAATGCACAGCATAATAGTAAACTAAATGTAAAAACATTGCATAACACTTAGAACCTTGAACAACCTTGAACAACAGAGAAAACTAACACCGCAAGAGTTTGCGAACCGCTCGCTAAAAACACTTTTTTTTTTTTAAATGAGTTTTAAGCACAGGGAAAAAAATGAACATTTGGAAAATCCGTAATTTAATAAACAACCAAGACAAGTAACATTGCAACAGTGCAGACGCGTGCCTGTGTGTGTCTCTTGCACACCTCTGTGTGTGTGTGTGTCTCTCTCTCTCTCAGCCCTGTGTGTGTGTCTCTCTCTCTCTCACGTGTGCCTGTGTGTGTGTGTGTCTCTCTCGCGCCTGTGTGTGTGTGTGTCTCTCTCTCAGGCCAGTGTGTGTGTGTGTCTCTCTCAGCCAGTGTGTGTGTGTGTGTCTCTCAGCCCAGTGTGTGTGTGTGTCTCTCTCAAGGCCAGTGTGTGTGTGTGTGTGTCTGTGTGTCTCCAGTGTGTGTGTGTGTTCTCTCAAGCAGTGTGTGTGTGTGTGTGTGTGTGTGTGTGTGTGTGTGTGTGTGTCTGGCCAGTGTGTGTGTGTGTGTGTGTCTCTGTGTGTGTGTGTGTGTGTGTGTGTGTGTGTGTGTGTGTGTGTGTGTGTGTGTGTGTGTGTGTGTGTCTCTCCTGTGTGTGTGTGTGTGTGTGTGTGTGTGTGTCTCTCTCGCCTGTGTGTGTGTGTGTGTGTGTGTGTGTGTGTGTGTGTGTGTGTGTGTGTGTGTGTGTGTGTGTGTGTCTCTCGCGCCTGTGTGTGTGTGTCTCTCTCTCTCACTCTCTGCACAGGGAGAAATTGAACACGTGCGGCCCCATGCATGCACACTTCACCAGAAGACACAGACACCTGGATGCACTCAGGGGTTTTATTAAAGAGGATGATATTTCCTTTTTACTGTTTCCAGGAACCAGAACTAGGCCAGTGTCTTGAGTATTTGACAGTTATTGTTCTTTTTAATATTTGTGTTGGTGATGTGTTTTTGGTTTCTTTCAGTTTCTTTGAAATTTGCTTTTTTCCCTGGTTGAAGATTTTTTTTGTCATTTTGGACAGTTTTATAAGTGATGGACAGCATTTTTCATTAAGTGTGGTTGACTGCACTTGAAAGAGTCACGTAAGATGCAGATCCTCTATTTAATTCATGTACAAGGAGATGCATCATGGCCAATTCAGAATTTTCACTATGCTTATAATCACTTAATAGATAGATGGATACTTTATTAATCCCAAGGGGAAATTCACATAATTATTAGGTAGATTATTATTATATTGTAGATTATTGTCTACATAACAGATCTCCACAGTGGGATATTAATAAACTGTAAATAAAATGTAAGCAACCATAATCTCAGCACGTGGCTTGTGAAAGCCTTGGAGAATAGAAACCAGTTAATATATGGTAATGTATTTAGGCAGTTAAGACAAGTAATAAATATAGCCATCAGAAGTCTACTGTATGTATGTTTCACCCCCATTGTAAAAACTGTCAAGAGACTCCAGTAGAGAAGAGGTAGGAAGGTAAAGTTTTCCTAGCCACATTATAAACTTAAAATAGAAAAAGAACTAACATGGAAAAAAAATTCTCTTAAGCAGTGCATCAAGTAAAGTCATTATAAATAAAGTGTGTTAAACTGGCTCATGGGAATTCAAGTGCAACTTTATTTGCATGGTGACAGTTTGTTACCAGTTAGTGACTATGACCATGCTATTACGTGGTTGAAGTGTTTGCAAATCAACACAAATTGAGCTGCTAAGAAAGCAACCAAACTCTTTAATTTAATGGAACGTCCCAAGTACATACATAGCCATCATGGGTTGTGTTTTGTAGTGGTTAAGGCTTTGGACTTCAGACACTGAGGATGCAAGTTCAAATTCCTCTACAGTCACTGTGTGACCATGAGCAAGTCACTTGACCTTCCTGTTCTCCAATTGTAAAACCAAAAAGAAATGTAACCAGTTGAATCATGAATGTTATAAATCACCTTGGATAAAGGCATCAGCCAGATAAGTAAATGTGGCCATTTGAGCCAAAGAAAAGCTGCTTTTCCTGCACTGTCAATTTGTATTTCCCTGCAAGTACTAATCTTTTAACAGACTCACTTTATTTTAGTTTTGCTACATAAAGAAACATGCGTCTGACATTGGTTAAAACAAGTTAACAATCTGAAGATTAATGATTTTTTTTTTTAACATATTACTCCACTTTGATCTGGAGAGGACAAAGTACTAAGTGTATCCCCTCTATTGTGAAAGTTTTAGTGTTTGAGACCCTCTTCCATACCTTTTGTTGCTTACTGTGTTTATGCAGCAATATTGTCTAAAAGCAATAGTCTTAAGGATGTAAAGTTAGGGCACATTTTTGGGCAAGTTGTTCAGTGATTTCAAATAATGCGCATTGAAAATGTATGCTCATTGAATGACAGAAAAAACACCTCACAGTGATTATCTATCACAGTTTCAGCCAGTGTTCCCTTTTGTATTCAAAACTAAGTGCTAAGCTGCAGCAGAATATGAGATAGATAGCCTTGCTTAAAATGTTGTGATCCAATATTTCAGACCTCCTACCCCAGGACTTGTACCCCATTAATCCCTTACATTAACATGTGACTCATCTGGTGCTATTTGAAACATATTTCTTATATCATTGAAGGATGCTTTTGGTATTTTCCAAGTCAAAAACATTGGTATATGTGTAATTGCCATATGAAAGTGTTTTCTATAAATTTGGAAAAATATCTTGCCTGAACTGGCACTTTACAAAGAAACAATGGGGCATCACCGGAAAATAAAAGCCTAAAAACGTACAAATGAAGTGGCAAACGTTTTGATACAAAAAAACATGCCTTCCGTTTTTCTGTGAACGTTTGTGACATCAAAAGGGATCTAGAAGTAATCATTTTATCACATATTCCTGGTAGTGGTAAGGATTTTCTGTTTACTTATTTGATTTCTTACATAAATATAGAAGTAAATCATGTAGCATGAGAAGTTTTTGAGAGGAAACCACGTCCTGCCAGAGTAAAATGTTTTGGTGCAGAAAGACTTAAGTGCTGAGCTATTATGCACAACTGGCCTTTTTTTTAAATGACTGGAATCATGAAATGACACCATTTTTCAAGCCAAGACAGCTCTCAAGTTAAGTTATGTATTTCCTTCATGCAACCTTGCCAACATTGTAAAGCAACATTGCAAGCAAAACATTTAATTTATTGAATTTATAGGAAACACTTTACAACACAAATTCTTGTGGCAAATACAATATACCATGTTTGTGAAGAAGCAAGTTCAACTTGAAAAATAGCAGACTTATTCTTTAAATAATATACAAAAATTGCATCTTCATTAGTGGTGCAATTTAGATGTACTTTAAAGGTAATGAAGTAAATAAAATGAACATGCAATTCTAAAAGTTGTAACAAATGGCATATCTACTGTCAGACTAGATAAATTGCTAGCAATTAATCTGCTTTATTAACACGTTAACTGTCACAGTACAAATAGGTACGTTTTGTTCTTTTTTTTTTTCCTTCTTCATTCTTATTTCAGGCACCCACTCTTCTCTATTATGTTACCCACAAATATGTTAGTATTTAGCTTTGTAGCCCTGAAGACAAGATAACTAACTCATAGGTAGGTCCATTTGTAGGTTATCAAATATAAGCATTTAACAGTGAACATTTTGAGCTCATGTACACATTGCGATTTCAATGCTAATACACTGGTTCTATTTATCCTCTCTCTTTTCATGTTCACCTTCTGCTACGTTGAGTTTCTTCCCCAATTCCAAAGACATTCTTAGTCAAGTTAGTAAGTGTAAATTGACCTGATACAAGAGTGGGTCTTTGGTTGAATCAGTCCAATAACAAATGTATTCGGGATTGGTTTCTGCCTTATCAATATACCTGCCATCTTTAGGCTTCATTTTCTCATAGGAATAAGCAGTTATATTTAATGGATAAATAACTGATATCCACATTCAGTCTTACTATATTGCCCTGTATTTCTCAAAAACTTCCAACAGTATTTTTCCCACATTAAGGTAATTCGATTAAATGGTTTTGAAAATGTTATGTTACCTTTAGGTAAAGAGTTTACAATTTCATACAGCTTTCAAAAACCTGGCCTTGTAATGCTTTGGTAAATTACTCAGGGTTGGCTTTGGACTTTTTGCTCTTGAAGTAGAATATTGAATTTGACTTTGTATTCTTGCATTTACAGGCAGATTAAAAAATTTTTTTTTGCCATTTTTGAGTGGGTAGAATATCTTACCTCGATTTTTGTAAGTATTGCCTGTTTTTAATTTTTTTTTTCCTTTTTGTCCAATTTATTTTCAGGTCAATGTGCGGCCTGGTCAGACTGTCCATGACAGCTTGAACAAGGCACTGAAGGTTCGAGGACTGAACCAGGAATGCTGTGCTGTTTTCAGACTGCTTGAAGGGTTCGTTGCACTTCTAAATTTTTTTATTTATTTATTTTTTAATAAAGAATATACAAGCGTAGTCTATATTTTATTAAAAATGCCATTATGATTAAAATGCAGATGAAAGTAAAAATTTTGCTGTATTCTGTACCTATGACCTATGTAGTATCTTTATTATCTACTGGATGCCTATATACTTATTATAATATAGCAATAATGCTGCTAAGTTGAATAATTTAGTATCTCAGTGAAGTTATTTTGCAGCACACTCGGGTGTCAGATAAAATGTTTTATTTACAAATTTACTTAATATAACTTTTGGTAAAATCACTTTTTGTGTGGTGATTACATATCTAACAATTTTCAGAGGACAGTACTTGTCAATATTTCTACAGTATCAAAATATTAATGATAAATTTCCTATGATACCACTACACCCCTACCCCTCTCACAACCTGGGAAACCTTCAAATTGAGATGACATAGTGAGCAAAGACACATATAAGAATGGGATAAAAAGGAGGAGGGAATGATGCAGACAAGCTTATGAAGTGAAAGGGCAATGCACTAGTTTATCAATCTGTCTAGGTTGAAATGAACATAACAGGTGTGACACAAGGATAAGATTTTTTTTGTGGCACTGTTGATAGTGTAACAAATGTTCCATGCAACACTGAAACGGGACGATCGTTACTGCTCACCTTTCCTACTTTAAGGCAGCTGATGAAAAGTATAGGCCAATATCACACACTACCGCACACCACCTTACCCTCTTTTGGAAATGTGCACTTCAAACAGATGACTTAAAATATATAGTATTAGAGAAAAAAATAGCTAGAGGACAATATTCATAAGCAATTAAAAATGTATTATACAAAAGAAAAATCCCTTTCATCTAAACCCCCCCCCAAAATAACTCTAATACGTGCAGATTTAAAATATATATACACTCACCTAAAGGATTATTAGGAACACCTGTTCAATTTCTCATTAATCCAATTATCTAATCAACCAATCACATGGCAGTTGCTTCAATACATTTAGGGGTGTGGTCCTGGTCAAGACAATCTCCTGAACTCCAAACTGAATGTCAGAATGGGAAAGAAAGGTGATTTAAGCAATTTTGAGCGTGGCATGGTTGTTGCTTGTTGCAGTATTTCACAATCTGCTCAGTTACTGGGATTTTCACGCACAACCATTTCTAGGGTTTACAAAGAATGGTGTGAAAAGGGAAAAACATCCAGTATGCGGCAGTCCTGTGGGCGAAAATGCCTTGTTGATGCTAGAGGTCAGAGGAGAATGGGCCGACTGATTCAAGCTGATAGAAGAGCAACTTTGACTGAAATTACCACTTGTTACAACCGAGGTATGCAGCAAAGCATTTGTGAAGCCACAACACGCACAACCTTGAGGCGGATGGGCTACAACAGCATAAGACCCCACCGGGTACCACTCATCTCCACTACAAATAGGAAAAAGAGGCTACAATTTGCACGAGCTCACCAAAATTGGACAGTTGAAGACTGGAAAAATGTTGCCTGGTCTGATGAGTCTCGATTTCTGTTGAGACATTCAAATGGTAGAGTCAGAATTTGGCGTAAACAGAATGAGAACATGGATCCATCATGCCTTGTTACCACTGTGCAGGCTGGTGGTGGTGGTGTAATGGTGTGGGGGATGTTTTCTTGGCACACTTTAGGCCCCTTAGTGCCAATTGGGCATTGTTTAAATGCCACGGGCTACCTGAGCATTGTTTCTGACCATGTCCATCCCTTCATGACCACCATGTACCCATCCTCTGATGGCTACTTCCAGCAGGATAATGCACCATGTCACAAAGCTCGAATCATTTCAAATTGGTTTCTTGAACAAGACAATGAGTTCACTTAACTAAAATGGCCCCCACAGTCACCAGATCTCAACCCAATAGAGCATCTTTGGGATGTGGTGGAACGGGAGCTCCGTTCCCTGGATGTGTATCCCACAAACCTCCATCAACTGCAAGATGCTATCCTATCAATATGGGCCAACATTTCTAAAGAATGCTTTCAGCACCTTGTTGAATCAATGCCACGTAGAATTAAGGCAGTTCTGAAGGCGAAAGGGGGTCAAACACCATATTAGTATGGTGTTCGTAATAATCCTTTAGGTGAGTGTATATATACACACTGGAAATATCACTACCCCAGTTCCCTTTCCGAAGTTCACGTGCAAGTCCAAAGTTCCAGTCCAACTGT
Organism: Polypterus senegalus; assembly: GCF_016835505.1. NCBI lineage: Eukaryota > Metazoa > Chordata > Cladistia > Polypteriformes > Polypteridae > Polypterus > Polypterus senegalus. The sequence continues at coordinate 80,971,507 of NC_053166.1, read as the reverse complement.
TGGCAGCAGGTAAGATGAAGTGTAGAATTGGAGGCCGACCCCAAACAGTGAAAGTCTTAACTGTAAAATATTCTACAAACAGTCTGCGCCATTGTAAAGAAAAATAAGCTCTTCATGAGCTCACCCAAGTCTGCTAGAAATAATGGAATGCCAAATTCACAATTCAGGAGTGAACTGCCAACTTTCATCTAACAGAACAGACAGGTCTTGCAGAGCTACAGAACCTCTTCTCATGGCCCGGCAGATGCTGATATATTTAGTCAGATTTTCCGTCTCTGCCTTGGCTGTTATCTGTTTATGTGACAGCACTACAATATTGTATATATTGTTGCAGTGATATTGACTGCTAAATTCAGTTTCGGTAACCATAAGCAATTGGTCAGTACCTCCTCTTGTGTTCTCCATTATGGCAATACTGTATGTTAAATCTAAATTGGTAACGGAGGTACAAACAAGATTTTGTATTAAGTTTAACATGCATAGGCAAGTAAGTGTTCTACCTTGTAATTCTATTTTAAAGTGTTTTGATACATTTCAGTCTACCAGTAGTGTGAAGGATGTTTTTGTTAGATCATTGAGAACTGTATGAAAAAAATCAAAGAGGACGATATGCTTTAGAGCATGGCCTTCAGCATTCAAAAGAAATCTGACAAATGCATGGAGATCATTCAGTCCGTTAAATTGCTATCTCAATATTGATATACTTCTTAAAAGCTGTCAAAGTCTCTGCTTCAATTGCCTGTATCAGTAATTTGTTCCATATTCCCACAACTCTTGGCATAAAGAAGTGCTTTCCGGCTTCGGTCCTAAGTGCACTTCCCCTTAATTTCCAAAATCAACATCGGTTGGCAATAATAAACATTGCTGACTGGACTGTTTACAAATCCTTCATCAAAATGTATCGTATCACAAGTATAAAATACAAATCACTTATATTTTTTAGGAATAAGTTACCTATGAGACTCAAGTTTGTACTCCTTTTATTGAATTGGTTCATGAAAACCCCTATACATGGAACAATTTGCAAGCTCATTTAAAAGAATGTATTATTAATATTGAAGCTCATTTCAAAAATGTTTATAAAAATGTTATTTAAGACATGGTAAATAAACTATTGATTTATTCCATATCCAGCACCATGAGTCAATTCATTATATTATATGACTATTCATACTATCCTTTCAAAAGATATAATCCTTACGTCAGCAGTTATAAAGAAGGATTTAATTCTCTCAGATTTACAAAGGCTTACACTAAGCATTTACATTGGCTGTGACATACAGAATGTATTTTCTGTTTTGATTGCGGAGTATTTGTTTTATTAACCCAATGTTTTTTTCATTTTTTTCACTGTAAGTAATATTCATATTAGATATGCTTGAATGAAATCATAAGTGTTTACTGTTTTTATTATGTGGCCAATGTTGTTTGTCTATGTATGGCCATGCTGTCATTGTTGACACGTTTTGGAGAAATCATAGAATAATATATGTATATGTATATGTAGATGATTCAGAAAGCACTTAGACCACTTCATTTTTTTAATATTTAAATGTTACAGCTTTGTGCTGTAATCATTGTATTCATTTTTCCCCGATTCAAGCAACACTCAGTATCTCAGAATGACCAAACAAAAATAGGGTTTTAAAATTTTTGAAAACGTATTAAAAATGGAAAAACTGAAATATCACATTAACATAAGTTTTCAGACTGTTGCTATGACATTTAAAATCCCATCCTATTGTATTGATAAGATATTTGGTAACCTTGTTTAGGGTTTACCCTTGGTCAATTCAGTTGATTGCACATGATTAGGAAAGGCGCACACACACCTCTCTGCATAATGTCCCACACTTGACAATGTGTGTCAGTGCAAAAACCAAGCCTTGAGGTCAATGGAATTGGCTGGACAGCTTAGAGATAGAATTGTGTTGAGGCACTGATCTGGGGAAGGCTATAAAAAATTTCTGTAAAATCAAATGTTCCTGAGAGCACAGTTTCCCTCATAATTCTTAAATGGAAGAAGATTGAAGCAACCAGGACAATTCCTATAGCTGGCCAGCCTAATTGAGTCCAGCTGCAGGCAAGACAGTCTGAAGCCTGCAAAATCTTTCAAAATCACATTATAAGCTGATGTTAGCTGATCTAAATTAATTCCACAATAATGCTTAGGTTTGTTAAAATATCTTAAAATTTTGATGTAGAATTACAATCTACATTTCACACTATACTTGTTTTAATCTGTGATATTTGGTAATTGCAGAATCAAATGAGGCATAATTAAGTAGTAATCAGAAATAGCTTTGTGAGGATTCTGCACAATATACATCTATTTATTTCATTTATTTATCAGTTCATTGGCTGTATTATTTGTCCTGTGAGTCTGTATCTATGATTGTATGTTTCTATTGCTGTATGCATTGAAATCTCTCCTTGGGATTAATAAAGTTTATCTAATCTTATCTAATCCTTGAACCTGCCAACTGTGGACTGATTCACTTTTGGTATTCCATTCTTATTGAATATAGATCTGGCTAAAAATTTGTATTGGGATTCACACTTGTTTATCAGGAATGTAAAACCTTTGCTTTCAGCTGTAATCTTGTTCTCAATGGTAAACGTTGCATTTCTGCAGGTGATTTGATTCACTTTAGCTTGTGGCAGTTTCATTTTTCTAATCATAATGGATAGATTGCTCGTAATAGTAGCTGATGCTGATGGAGATGCAGGTCCTAATATCTTAGGTTTTACCTCTCCCACATTTGTTCGAGCATCACCAGAAATAGCTACTGCTGCAGTAAAGTTATTCAACTACGTTTAACTGTGCAAAGTATGCAGTTTGACTACTGGGTATTCATACACTGAATTAATTTTGATGCATTTCATATGACTGCTTTATTCTTGAACCATAATTATATTTGCGTGTAAATAATTTTTGCAGTGTCAATTTTTCTGCTTTTTAATAAACTGTATTACCTGTTCATTACATTTATTTTTATCATTTATATTTATAGGTTTGTTGGGTAATAACCTGAAACTTTATGATGGTAGTAAGATGGTATTTTATGTTTGAGAAATCCTGTATCAGTTATTTCCATTAAGAGCTAAAAAATTTTTGCAAAAATGATCTCTCTCTCTCTCTCTCTCTCTCTCTGTCTCTGTCTCTCATAAGGGACATGGTATCCAGCTTAAAATAGTTAATACAGATACAACAATTACACATTCATTACTTACACTCGTTATGTTGTCATTGCATCATCCAATGGACGTTCAAGTCTGTGGTTCCTCAACAATATTTAAGCTCCATAAGACAAGTTTGGTGCTCATCTTTTGTGTAAAACCCAAAATATTTCCATACTTTGGATGTGCAGGGACAGTTTTTGAAAGGTTTTTCTATCTTAGACTCCATGATTTACAGACAACAATATACTGTATATCATATCTACATACAGTTGATCAAGTAGTCCCAAAACATGAGAAATTCCAGGTAATACTATTAATCTTCATTTTCCGTTGCATAATGGGGACAGCTGAGTACATGCTTGGGGACGAGATGGTACCGAGTGGCATTGTTTGAGGCAGACAAGCTAGTGGACAGAGTGTAATGATTTGGGCAATTTTTCTCTGGGAAACTCTTGAGTCTGGACATTCATGTGGACGTTAATTAGACATGTACCACCTACCTAAATATCATTTCGAACTAGGCACACCCCTTAATGGTGCAGGTTTTCTCCAAAAAAAATGGCACCTTTCAGCAGGATAATGTGTAGTGGCTAAACCTCGCAACTTGGAGGAATTACAGGATGCTGGATACCCCAAGACAACTTCAGAGATCTTGTAGAGTCATCAGACTTTTTTTTTTTTATTATTATTATTAAATCTACCTATTAAAAATATGAAACCGATTTTTCTTTTTATTTCTTATGAAAGGGAAGATGGTGCAAAAATCATTCCATTATTGTGGCAGTTTAGTTATACTGTATGTTTGAGTTTTAAAAACCTGAACAAGCTTTGGCAGGTAAGTCCTACATCTAATTTGACAGCTCTTCTTAAAACTTAGGCTGACACACAGTTATTGGCAGTGGTCAAATAGAAAATAAAAGTGTATAGCCAGATTATCATGTTTTCTTCCAATGTTGGTTATTTACACTCTATAGTAAGAACAGCCAAAAAGAAACGCATCTAAAGAAATAGAGCAAAGTCTTCTCTAATTTCATTAGCTGATTTTATTGAGGAATTGATTCTGTAAGACAGACTGAGGAGTGGAGTCATGATGTCTTCATAATGGTATTGTTCCATGGTTTACTTCCCAAATATGTCAGGATTACATCCTTTTTGCAGTTATTTTCTCACAATCATTATGTTGTTGAAGATTAAATTACTAAAGCAGAGGTTTGCTCTACAAAACAGCTTAATGCAGTTAGATAACAAAAAATACACTTTTATACTAATAAGAATAAACCTGAAAACCTTCTGGCAAAGCTTGTTAAGTTGCTTATTAAGAATGTATTTTAATATATTTAGAGATGGGATAAAAATACAGAACTCTTTAGAAATAACAAGTGAATTTATTAGATACTGCAGAATTTAACAGAAATGCACAGGCTACATATGAAGATAGTTTTGGATTTTTAGATAACATTAACCTTCGTGAGGTATTTTAAGTTGTAGTTGGATTTATTAAACGATATTTTCACTGGTTCTGAAATCATTGGAGCAATAAACACCTTAAAATCTCAGAAGCACCAGACCTGAATGGCTTTGTTAATGAATCCTATAAGACTTGTCATATGCAAGTAACATCATATTTGTGCAGACTTTTCAATAAAATAGTAGAATCTCTAGAGCTTACGTTAGAAGTCAATATAGTTACACTACCCAAACCCGGGAAAGCTTACAGTAAACCTCCACCTACTCAAATAACATTTTTTTTTCCATTAAAACATAATATGAAAATCTGCTTTTTTTAGAAGATAGATAATTGACTTGCTGATAAGGAATGAGTAGTTAAAATAAAAGGGGTTGGAGTGGGTACCAGATTACAATGAAGGACTGTGTTTGGTGGCCTTCCCCAGATGCTTAAATGTTTTTTTTTTATTAAGTAATTTCAATGTTTGTAATGCCTGTTTCAAATGTTGTGGTTGCAGGAACATTTTGTTTTTTTTATTATTGTTAATATTTCTTTGTTATAGACTTTTGCATAGCTTAAAGTTTTAGAAATCTGAAATTCAACACATGCTACAATAGTAAGTTACACTTTATGGACAACATGGTTCCTAAATTGTCTTAACATAAATAATGTGCAATGAGGAGTACTGGTTATGTTTGTAATCTTCTTATTCTTATGTTTTGTTAGTCACAAAAGTGAACAAATAAACTCCATGTGCATTGAAGACTTACTTTAGTTGGGTATAAAAGAATAAATGATGGGGAACCAGGAACATGGGCTTAATGACTGGAGTCAACAAAAAAAAAAAAATCTCCAAGCATCCCAAATCCTTCATGTTTTCAGGATGGTAACGGATAGCTTGCTTTAATATATAGTACTAAGATATCTAAGTGAACTTTCCACCAGGATGAATGGAGGAAGATGGAATTTCTAACAAATGTGGGTTAAATAGAGCTAGGACAGATGTGAACCATTTGACTTTATCATCTAACAGGGCTTCATATAAACTAAATAAGTTAAGGATCTGGGGTAGACCAGACTGTTTGTTACAAAAAATGCAACATATTTTCATTAACCTTGACAAAATTTTATTCTACGAATACAATATAGTATAGGGGTAATCGGTTCCAGTTTGCAAACTGTGTTAGCAAGAGGCTTAAGTGAAATTTAAACAATAACAAAATATAGGGACCTGTAAATATCAAATGGATGGGAACTGTTCAAATTGGTAAATATTACTTGCTGAATGCAGGGGGGTAAAGGGTCTTTAACATATTAATTATCTGCAAAGTTCATCAGAGTAGACATTTCCAAATGCTTTCTTTTGTGTCAAGCAAGACATTAACAAATAGGCAACAGCTGAGGCTTCCTTAGTAATACAGTCCCTGACAAAAGTCTTGTCGCTTGTGTACAAATTGACCTGAAGTGCCGCTAAAATATATTTCTAATTAAGATTTTGTTGCAAGAAATGGGTCATTTCCATCCCATCAGCTTTTGTAATAATGTTTCAGTGCAAAACGAAACTAACAAAAAGTATTCTAATATTCACAGCTTGGTAAAGCCCATTGAGTCAATTTTTGGCAAGACATAAGTGTTGTCACCTTGTTATATGAGCTTCACCTGTGACTAATAATGGATCAATTAGGTCTCAGGTGTGTATAAAAAGAACCCCAGTACACTAGACCTTCACATCAACTGCAACTAGACCTCTGCAAACATGCCTAAGATTCACCCTGAGACTAAAGTGTTGATTATCAAGAGGCTGAAGACCAAATCCACTGCTGATGTGGCAAACACCTTCAATGTGTCTCAGAGTCAAGTTCAGAGGATAAAAAAAAGTTTTAAGAGACTGGAGACGTTTTTGACAAGCCCAGGTCAGGAAGACTCTGCAAGACAACTGCTCGAGAGGACCGTTTGTTGGCTCGTAAATCCAAGGCCAGCCCATTTTCCACTGCAGCAGAGCTCCACGAGACCTGGTCACCTGAAGTCCCTGTGTCAACCAGAACAGTTTTTCGGATTCTGTCTCGAAATTGCCTCCATGGCATCAGTGTCCATAAGCCAGCACTAAACAAAAGACAATTGGAAAAACCGTGTGGCATTTGCCAAGGCCCACAGCCTGCTAAAAGGATGGACGCTGGAAAAGCGGCAGAAGGTGGATTTTTCAGATGGATCTTCTGTTGAATTACACCACAGTCACCGCAAATATTGCAGGAGACCTACTGGAACCCGCATGGATCCAAGATTTACCCAGAAAACAGTGAAGTTTGGTGGAGGCAAAATCATGGTCTGGGGTAACATCCAGTATGGGGGTATGCGAGGGATCTGCAGGGTGGAAGGCAACATCAATATTCTAAAATACCAAGAAATCTTAGCTACCTCTTGTATTCCCAACCATAAAAAAGGCCAAATTCTGCAGCAGGATGGTGCTCCATCGCATACTTCCATCTCCACATCAAAGTTCCTTAAAGCGAAGAAGATCAAGATGCTCCAGGATTGGTCAGCCCAGTCGCCAGACATGAACATCATTGAGCATACGTGGGGTAGGATGAAAGAGGAAGCATGGAAGACGAAACCAAAGAATATTGATGAACTCTGGGAGGCATGCAAGACTGTTTTCTTTGCTATTCCTGATGACTTCATCAATAAATTGTATGAATCCTTACCAGACCACATGAATGCTGTCCTTCAAGCTCATGGAAGTCATACAAGATATTAAATTTGGATCTCACAGCACCACTACTTAATTTGCTGACATATTTTTGGATTTGCAGTAAAGTTGTTAATTTTCTGTATAGGCGACAAAACTTTTGTCTTGCCCAAATTTGACCTTTCTGTCTTGATTAAATGATAAATTAGTTTCACTGAAAAAAGATTTATTTCAGTGCATTAAACATCATTTGGGAGGGCTTTAGCTTTTCATATGAGCTATTTCTAACACCAGTTGATTAATTAAAAGTCAGGTTAATATCAGGAGTTTCTACAAAATAGAGAAGCGATAAGACTTTTGTCAGGGACTGTATGTAACAGACCACAGATATTCTCTGCATCATGGTAGTAATGACTAAAACTAATCTGGTTGGCATCTATTAATTTCTAGATGACTTCTTCCAGATGCTGTATAAGTAACTTCACCAGAATCTGTGTTCATTGAGAAGATTGGACAGTAATCCATGGGCTGCTTATCTAATTGTAAAATGTGAATAGTCATGGGCAGATTAACTGTCTCATTTTAGTAGAAGAAATAACAACATTTGGGCTCTTGTAATGTGAGGTAGATAACTGTTTCCAAAAGCAATGTGAGGTTCTGGAGGGATGGCCATTTGGGTCTAGGGATCTACTACCACTCTTAGAGTCCAGAATTATCCTATGTTTAGTCATAGAATGGGGGAGTCTAACATAGTTATACTCCAATTAGGGAAAATAATTCAGAATAAAATTTAAAAAGTCTGACTGGGTTTCTTGGTAAGTAGATGGGGTTTTGATAGCTGGGAATGAGTCATGTCTCTCAGTTTGGAAATGCCTTTCCCAAGGAGCATGTTAAACCAGTGGCAAAATCACATATAATGCATTTTTAAGTAAAGGGAGAAAATAGCTTACTGCAAGTGTTGCCGATATTTAAATTAGAAAAACCTTGCGTAGGGAGTAAGTAGAGTTTTGGTAAAGTTGGGTGATTAGGTGGTTTGACAATATATCTACAGAGATTCATCAGACAAGAATAATACTGTTAATCTGTATAAGCAAAATGTGCCAGTAGTTCAGAAATAAGTGTCTTAGAGTGGCTTGCTTACAGGTGTTTTATCATATTTCCTGAGGCATGAGATAGTCAAGGTGTTAAAAAAAAAAAAAAACCTGCTTCAAGCCTTGAGCTAATTTTGCACTAAAATCAGGGAATGAATGTATTTAATGTTCTTGGAAATATGAGTTTGGAATTTTCCAAGCCCCTAAAACAACAAAGTGATAATCAACACAACTAAGAAAGTTCAATATCAGATATATCAGAAATTCTATGGTAAAATTATATAATTTGAAACATAAGATTGGACATAACTGTTTCAAAAAGACAATGTCTTTTGAATTCGGCATTTTTCCCTTGCCCGTATACTGTGGACATTGATTGTTCTGCTGCAGTCTTCTAAATTCATAAGGCTAGAAATACCACCTGGTTTCTCAACATTTCATATCTTTTAGTGGGCCCTCACAAACAAGTCACTGACATCCAATACTCTTTTTGAACTTTCTTTGCTTCTACTTAACCTATTCAGTGTCATGATGGACAACACAAAGCAAATTCTGCTGCATGAAGTGCCTCTTAGTTATGAAGTGGTCAACCATGAATATAATGTCCTCCAGAATAGCTGTTATTTTTTTTCTGTCTACCTCTTTATCGGAAGACGCTTCAAAGTGGAGCAACACTTTTGCTGGATTGGAGATTTCAGCTATTTAAGACATTTTTAAAGGTGTTTCAGGTTGATACTAAAAAAAAAAAAAAAAGAATGCGATATTACTGTAGGTTTTAAAAAAGATTTCCCTTTGGAAATATCACAATGATATAGAGGCAGATGCCACAACAAAATTTGGGGCAACCCATTTAAAAAAATGTACAAAAATGAAATGGTGATGCACCTAAAGGAGTTTCTGTGATGATAACCTATTACCTACTGAAGGATACAAATCACCATCCACTTCGGATGATAATTCATACTGTATTGTCTTTAGCAGCACCCAACATAGTGAGAATTGCATAATTAAAAAAAAAATGAGGCAACTTTGCCATTATATTTAGTTGCATTTGATCTCACCTGTGCTAAACAAATCTTATGGTTTTAATGAAACTTTTGCAAAATGATTTAATGCAGTGTTTTCTTGGATTTAGACAGAAGTTTACAAACTAAATGAAAGACACTGGTTTGATTGAGTTTAAGAATTATAAGTGAGCAAGAATCATGTGGCTCATTGTTGGGTTTGATTTAGTTGCATAATCAAGTGAACGAGAATCATGTGACCCATTTCTGGGTTATGAATTCATTCAAAGTAGAAAATAATCCATAAACAATATCTTCTAGTTATTGCCAGTGAGTTGTTAAAAAAAAAACAAAGTCTGCTAGGAATAGTCATTTTTAAAAATTTTCTTTTTAAATGACTGTAAGTTGTTAAATACTAAATGTTCTGCTTATATTTAGCAGCCTTTTTAAAATGATTTGTACAGAAACCCAATTAATATCTTTTTTGATAAAGATCCTCAAATGTAATGAATGAGAGCTGTACTATTAATTATTTAATTAATTCATCTGAAAACTAATTTTGTACAAATAATTCCAGGTGGCATATGGATGTTTTGCTCCATTTGAATTTTTACTGAATAATTTTGCATATGTAATTTGAAAGCAAAATGCATGAAGTCATCCAAACAGCCTTTTTTTTAAATTTGAAACTAATTAAGAGGAAATACATTTGAGCAAGGTTGATTTTTTAGATCATTTTATTTTCTGCTTTAGCTTGAATACAAGTTTAAACGAATGATCATATGTATGCATGTAAATTAACTGTAAGACTCATCGCACAAGTATTGTAAAAACAAATTATATGTAGATGCCTAAACATTTCTGTAACAATTTATTTTGGCACTTCTGACTTTGGTATAGTTTTAATAATAATAATTAATTACATTCATTAGCGCTTTTCTCACTACTCAAAGCACTTTACAAAGAGAGAGAGGAACCACTTTAACCACCACCAATGTGTAGCACCCACCTGGATGATGCAATGACAGCTATTATTTTACCAGTATGCTCACCAAACATTAGCAGTGTAGTGGTAAAGGGTTGAGAGAGCGACACACATAATTAGAGACAGTGGATGATTAGGGGGCCAGAATGGACAAGGCCGTTATAGTCCATTTATCCAGGACATTGTGATAAACCCTACTATTTTTGGAAGATACTCGGGAATCTTTTAATAACCACAGAAGGACAGTGTTATATTTATAGCATGGTGTCCCCATTACTGCTCTGGGGCATCGGGATGCGCACACAGACCACAGGGTTAGCACCCCATGGTGGCCTCACCCACACTTTTTACAGCAGCTTTATACTTTGTTCCGAAGGGCTATTATCTGCACAGCAAGCCATTTTTGTTATTCCAGTTGTTTGCAAACTTCTGTAAAGGGTAAGCATAAAGTTGTGTATACAATAAAGTCGTCATCTTCTTTTAGCTGCTTCCGTTAGAGGTTGCCACAGTGGATCATCTTTTTCCATATCTTCCTGTCCTCTGCATCTTGTTCTGTTACACCCATCATCTGCATGTCTTCTCTCACCACATCCATAAACCTTCTCTTAGGCCTTCCTCTTTTCCTCTTGCCTGGCAGCTCAGTCCTTAGCATAATTTACCCAATATACCCAGCATCTCTCCTCTACACATGTCCAAACCAATGCAATCTTGCCTCTCTGACTTTGTCTTTGAACTGTCCAACCTGAGCTTACCCTCTAATATACTTGTAGCACTGCCACATAATTTTATTTGCTGGGTTATCTTTTGTCTCTCTATTACATTGTAACCAATGTAACCCTGTCTCCTCTGCAGCACACATGTCATAATATATAAGGCTCAATATAGGCAGATTAGATGGATGTTAATAGGGAGGACCTTTGTGAGGTATGGGTCTGTTGCTGCTATTTCCAGGAGGGTACCATGGAAACAGATACGGATACATTTGTTAAAAAGAGTGCAAAAATGCAGGAAGGGGTCCAAAGGGAGTTTGGAGTTCACGTTCAATCCGTATAACCCATCACTATAAACGTGGTGAATCATAGTGGTTATGACCGCTATATACTCCTTTATAATCCTACCCATCCTCGTCACACCCAATGAAAATCTGAACATCTTTAACACTGTCACCTCCAGCACTGTCTCCTGTTTTTTGGTCAGTACCACTAGCTCCAACCCATATAATATAGCTGGTTTCACTACCGTCCTGTGGACCCTCCCTTTCACTCTTGCTGATAACCGTCTACCACAAATTATTCCCGACACTCTTCTCCATCCGTTCCACCCTACCTGCACTCTCTGTTTTTCACCTCTCTTCCACAATCCCCATTACTCTGTATTTCAACTCATCCACCTTTGCCATCTCTACTCCCTGCATCCTCACCATTCCACTGACCTCCCTCTCATTTACACACATGTATTCTGTCTTGTTCCTACTGACCTTCATGTCTCTCCTCTCCAGAGCACATCTCTACCTCTCTTGGGTCTCCTCAACCTGATCCCTACTCTTGCTACAGATTACAATGTCTGCAAACATTATAGTCTACGGGAACTCCTCTCTAATCTCGTCTGTCAACCTGTCCATCACCATTGCAAATAAAGGGCTCAGAGCTGATCCCTGATATAATCCCATTTCCACGTTGAATGCATCCATCACTCCTACCGCAGACCTCACCACTGTCACACTTCCCTCGTACATATCCTATACAACTCTTACATAGTTCTCTGCCACTTCTGACTTCCTCATACAATACCAAAACTCCTTTTGAGGCACCCCGTCATATGCTTTCTCCAAGTCCAAAAAGATGCAATGCAACTTCTTCTGGCTTTCTCTTTACTTCTCCATCAACACCCTCAGAGCAAACATCAAATCTATGGTGCTCCTTCCTTGTAGGAGACCATACTGCTGCTTACCTCCTTTCTTAACCTAGCTTTCACTGCTTTTTCCCATAATTTCATGCTGTGGCTCATCTGTTTTATCCCCATGTAGTTACTTCCAGCTCTGCACATCCCCCTTATTCTTAAAAATCGGTACCAGTACACTTCTCCACTCCTCAGACATCCTCTCACTTTCCAAGATTCCAGTAAACAATCTGGTTTAAAAACTCCACTGCCATCTCTCCTAAACACCCCCATGCTTCCACAGGTATGTCATCTGGACCAGTGGCCTTTCCATTCTTCATAGCTCACTTCCTCCTTGCTAATCCGTTGCACTCCCTGATTCACTATCACCACATAATTTAACCTTCTCTCTATCTTGCGTTCTCTTCATTTATCAGCCTCTCAAAGTACTCTTTCCATCTGCTTATCACACTCTCCTCTCTTGTGAGTATGTGTCCATCTTTGTCCTTTATCACCCTAACCTGCTGCACATCTCTCTCAGCTCAGTCCCTCTGTCTCACCAATCGGTAGAGGTCCTTTTCTGCCTCCTTAGTATCCAACCTCTTATACAGCTCATCATACGCCTTTTCTTTAGCCTTCGCCACCTCTCTCTTCACCTTATGCCTTACCTCCTTGTAGTCTTGTCTACTTTTTGTGTCTCTCTTGACTATCCCACTTCTTCTTCGCCAAAACCTTCCTCTGTATACTCTCCTGTACTTCCCCATTCTACCAGCAGGTTTCCTTTTCCTCCTTTCTCTGTCCAGATGTCACCCCAAGCAGTCTTCATGCTGTCACTCTTACTACTTCTGCTGTAGTTACCCAGCTATCTGGCAACTTTTCAATGCCACCCAGTCCCTGTCTTACCTCCTCCCTGAGCTCAACCTTGCAGTCTTCCTTTTTCAACTTCCAGCACTTGATCCTTGGCATCACTCTCCTCTTATTGATCTCCAACTTCATCTCTTAGACCACCATCCTATACTGCCTAACTATGCTTTCCCCTGCCACCACTTTGCAGTCTTCAGTCTCCTTCAGATTGATCCTCCTGCATAGGATTTAACCTGCCTTTGTGCATCTTCCTTCACTCTTGTATGTCACCGTATGTTCCTCCCTCTTCTTAAAATACATATTCACCACAGCCATGTCCATCCTTCTCTCTAAATCCGCTATCATCTGTTCCTTCCTCATTCAACTCCTTGATACCATACGTATCCATCACCTCCTCATCCCCTCTGTTCCCTTCACCAACATGTCCATTGAAATTTACTCCAGTCACCACTCTTTGTCCCTTGGGTACACTGTCCATCACTTCATCCAAGTCACTCTAGAAATCATCTTTCTCATCCAGCGCATACCCAACTTGCGGACCATATGCACTAACCACATTCATCATCACACCTTAAATTTTCCACTTTATATGCAGGTTAGGTGCATTGGCGATTCTAAATTGTCCCTAGTGTATGCTTGGTGTGTGTATGCGCCCTGTAGTGGGCTGGCGCCCTGCCTGGGGTTTGTTTCCTGCCTTGCGCCCTGTGTTGGCTGGGATTGGCTCCAGCTGACCCCCGTGACCCTGTAGTTAGGATATATCGGGTTGGATAATGGATGAATGGATAGATAATCATCACTGTGTCTGACGCTCCGTTTTTTACCTCCAAAACACTTTTGACATGCTGCTCCTTCAGAATAACCCCTACCCCATTTCTCCTCCGATCCACACCATGTTAGAATAATTTGAATCCACCTCTGATCCCCCTGACCTAACTCCCCTTCCATTTAGTCTCTTGCATGTACAAAATATTAACCTTCCTTCTCCCCATAACGTCAGCTAAGGCTCTCCCCTTACCAGTCATACTGCCAACATTCAAAGTTCCTACCCTCATTTCCACTCTCTATCTTCCTCCTCTCCTTCTGCCTCCGAACACATCTCCCCCTTCTTCTTCTCGTTCTTTGGCCTACAGTAGCCCAAATTCCACTAGCACCCTGTTGGCTAACAGTACTGGTGGTGGCTTTTGTTAACCTGGGCCTCGACTGATGCAGTATGGAAATCTGTATTGTTATCTGCATATTGATCTGGCAAAATATTACACTGGTTCCCCTTCCTAACGTAACCCTCTCCATTTATTCAGGCTTGGGACCGGCACGAAGAAACACATTGATTTGTGCATCCCCTGTAGCTAGGTTTCTGTATACAATAAAGTAAACAACTTTTAACATTTTTTTTTTTATTGATGAAAACAAATACTATTATTGAGGTAGCACAATGAAATGTTACAAATTTAATTAAATGCTAATTGAATATGTATTGCAATTTTTTGTAACAAGTGTATATAAATATTAAAATGAACATTAAATAATCATTCAAGTCAAAAGAACATTAATGTGATATTTTATAAACAAAAATAACACATGGACAGACCACTAACACACTTAAAGGCTTTGCATAAATGTAAACGGTGCACATTGCATTTTTCTGTGAGTAAACTATGATATCCTTGTAACTTCCAAGTTTTTTGCTAGGAAGTTTCGCATGTCAGCATGTTCTTTTGTGAGGCGTGCTTTTGATGTACTAAATACATTCGCTGAAGCACAGCTGGAAGTATAACTATACATAAAGGAATAGCACCACTGTTTATGCAAATGAGCACTGAAAAGTTATAGCACCTTGCATTATATAGTAAATGATAGTTTTAACGTTTTTTGTAATAAAATAAAGTGACGCACTATGGTAGCACACTTTGCGACGAAGGATTAAAAATCAATGGGGTCATTGAGCACTAGTATTATAGAGTGTTTGATTGATAAGCACAGAATTAAACTCTCTTGGAAGTAGAAATGATTGTAGACTGCTTAAACTGCATAGGTCCTGGTCAGACTTGTTTCGACATTTCTAATTTATTTTAATTTATTGAGCACTTAAATTCTGACCCATGCAATTGAGCTGGCTTTTTAATAAATTAGTCTTTTTTTTGTATAACAGACGAAAGAAGTTGACAGACTGGAAGACTGATGTTACTCCTCTGGTGGGAGAAGAACTTTTGGTTGAAGTGTTAGATGATGTTCCTTTGACCATGCACAATTTTGTAAGTACTATTACTAATAGTTATTCTTATAACCATTCTTGGACTAGACACTACAGTCTAGAGACACTGTTTTATTAGAAAAGGTGCATATCATCTGGACTTATTTATAAAAAAAGCATTAGAATTTGTCCGGTTTTCAACTGTGATATGCATATAGTCTTATAAATATATTTTATACTGTAATATTTGCTGTTAATGTATTCAAGAAAAAGCTATTATCAGATTTCTTCATGATTGTATTATAAAGAATTAATTACATCAGCAGGAGCAGTACTATTGCTGTTAAATGTGCAACTTTTGTAATGAATACAGAAAGAAATGAACAAGGATGGAACTTGTCATTTTTGCATGCAAAATGATAAATTGATGTAAACTTCATTTAAAGTGGTGAAAGATAAAAAAATAAATAAATTAAAGTAAATTGGTGTTTATGAATCATGTTGCATATTTCTGTATTCCTTGGTAAGCCTCATGGGACTTGTGCTAGTGTACTACAGTCCTGAAAAAAGATATGCTGCACATATATTTATTTATTTAGTTTAAATGAAAAAGTTCTTAATAAAACATTGTACACAGTTAAATTCATGATTGATGAAGCTGAGTTTCATATGAAGTTAATGTATGTCTTCTTGCAGAATTTATGAGGAAGATTTATCATTTAGTGTTTGGATACCTAATTAAAAAATGACTACAGTATATGTATACAGTAAAACAGATATTATATGTACAGCAGATTTGCTGTCCACTTAGAATATAATGTTCCTTGATAACATCCAGTAGTTTCCATACTTCAATGTTTTTGCATATATATATATATATATATATATATATATATATATATATATATATATATATATATATATATATATACTAATAAAAGGCAAAGCCCTCACTCACTCACTCACTCACTCACTCATCACTAATTCTCCAACTTCCCGTGTAGGTAGAAGGCTGAAATTTGGCAGGCTCATTCCTTACAGCTTACTTACAAAAGTTGGACAGGTTTCATTTCGAAATTCTACCTAATGGTCATAACTGGAAGGTATTTTTCTCCATTAACTGTAATGGAGTTGAGCTGCAAAGACGTGGGGAGTTTCGTGTGACATCATCACGCCTCCCACGTAATCACGTGAACTGACTGTCAACGCAGTGCGTAGAAAACCAGGAAGACCTCCAAAAGCGCTTAAGAAAACATGCATTATATAATTGAGAAGGCAGCGAAACAATAAGAAGCGGCGAGTGGCATATACTACCATATTCATGAGTGCTGCTACCTCGAAAGAAAGCAAGGTGTAAACCTAAACTTTAAATTAAGTTCATAGACAGGCTACCGCTGGCGTTTCACATGCCCACAGGTAATGCGGGATACAAGTTTAATGATAGGATGCAGGATATAAACGAGAGTTTTGATCACTTTGTAACTAAGTTAAAATTGTAGGTGAAGGGGTGTGCTTATGCAAATTCCGAGACTGTGTTTGTGGAGGATTGACAGTTAAGGCGGGTGGGGGAGTCACATCATCATCTCCCCTCCCACCTCATTTCGCTCTGAGCTGAGCTCCGCGGCTAACGCCGTCTTCCGAAGCAACTTCGTCACACTGCCACCAAATACTCACAGAAAAATCCACAAGTTAATACACACGCTGTCTCTAGAGTTTCAACACACTGAATCCTCCAGGCACTACTTACAAAAGGTCACATTGACAATCGTGTTACGCTATTTTTAAAATCTTTCCTTTTCTTAGCACAAGCACAGCTGAGAAGCTTCATGCATGTGCTCCATAACGCTGAAAAATAATGCATTTAATCACACTTTGCATTACAAGCAAAGGGAGCTTTTGTCAATGCATGATTTCCTGGTACACCGATTACATTGATCAGCGCATCCCGATTCATTTTACCCTCGCACCACCTTAGTTTGAGAAGAAGTATGAAAACATATGAGGTTAACACAGAAAAACAGATCACCAATTCAAGCTTTATGAATAATCGATTCGCCATCAATAATTGTTTTGGTAAAGCCATCCTCCTTCCATTTTATAATTTTTCCGCCACTAGCCATGATTAAATGAACGGTAAAAAAGTAAGAGCGAAGCGAGGGTGACTTATTTAGGCAGGAATATATATGATAGCAACACTCATGACAATGTCAATCATGTTACGCTATTATTAAAATGTTTCCTTTTCTTTTCATTACTTCTTTAACACACTACTTCTCGCTGCGTAGGCGGGTATTTTGCTATATATATAATATATGAATTACCTCCAAAGAGCGCTGAGACTTTTGATATCATGAACGTGTGTACAAAAGGGGTCTCCTGCCCAGCAAAAGTCGAGCAGCCAGCGCTGCATAGCTGTGCCGCCTTTGAGACGCTGACTGCGCTTCTGCCTTAAGTCAAAGTGAGCACTTTTAATTTTTTCATCCTCCCCTGAGCTATAGCCCAGACAAGTGCAAACACGGGACCCCTTTTCTACACCACGGCAAAATAATATTAAGGCGATTCACACTTTCTTTTGCACGATATCGATTATGAGGTCCTCAGCTCGGATTATGAACACACGCATACGAGTGGAGGACTCACAGTGCCATCACAGCCGATTAATGGCGGGACGTCTCACCAGTCTACACAAGACCCACGCGACTGTCCCCAAAAGGCGATCATAACGTCAGCGAACACATCTCTCTATACTATATAAAAGAAAAAGGCAACTTTCCTTTCTTTACACCTTTTTCCTTTTATCCCAAACCAAAGCCTTTCTCTTTAACACGCAGAGGACACAAAATAATTTTCTTTAATTGCCGGTAAGGCACATTACCAGAGGCACAAATTTGAACGCTCACATAGAAAATGTAATTTCTATACCACAGCCGTCGTGTAGCCTTTCAAAAGGGATCTACTACCGAGAGATGATCCATATACATTTTAGCTGCTGTTAGTTACTTACCTGTTTTGTTACACAGTCTTTAAAATGTAGTTTACCTGAAACCACTCCAGTAGTGCTCAATGTACCTGTACTTCTTAAAACGTTAATGTTTTACTGTTTAATAACTTATAGACTATATTTCATTATTTTTCCCTTGCACTCAGTGACCAAAGCTATACACACACATATAGACACATACAAACATACACACAAGTATATGTATGTGTATATATATATATATATATATATATATATATATATATATACACACACCCCTATCTAGATTATATATATATATATATATATATATATATATATATATATATATATATATATATACACACACGCACACATACATACATATATATAATTTGTGTGTGAAGATATGTATATAGATATGTAGATATGAAGATATGTATGTGTATATATATGTATATTATATATATATGTATGTATGTGTGTGTGTATGTATATATATATATATATGACAGCAGTAATCCAAGCTGTGAGAAAACAGTAAAAAGGAGGCGTGTCAGACGTCGTGGTACATTTTCTGATGCAGCTACCGAAAACAACTTTCTGACGCTGCCACCAAATACACAAAACAATTACTTTGACAATCATGTTACATTATTTTTAAAATGTTTCCTTTTCTTTTCATAACTTCTTTAACACATGACATACTGCAAGCTGGTATTTTGCTATATATATATATCACAGCGACACTCATAACAGTGACAAAACAATTACATTGACAATCATGTTACGGTATTTTCAAAATGTTTCCTTTTCTTTCTCTTTCCTTCTTTAACACACTACTTCTCTGCTGCCAAGCGCGGGTGTTTTGCTATATACTGTATATATATGTATATATATATATATAGATATAGATATAGATAGATAGATAGTGATATATATATAGATAGATAGATATGAGAACAACACTCATATCAATGACAAAACAATTACATTAACAATCATGTTACGTTATTTTTAAAATTTTTCCTTTTCTTTTTCGTACCTTCTTTAAAACACTACTTCTCCGCTGCCTTGGTATTCTGCTAGTATATATATATATATATATATATATATATATATATATATATATATATATATATATATATATATATATATATATAGTCACGCTTGGGTCACAGATTTACACAGAGACACAGGAGGTTGTAGAAAACAGGAATTTTATTCAAACACTGCAAACAAGCATTTGTTTCTTTTTCAAAAGCTTAAACGTGCTCCATCACAAGTCAGAGATGACAGTTCCGCTAGGAACAGAGAATGTCAGAGAGAGAGAGATAAAAGCAAACAATCAATTCCAAAACTGACAGGCTCTGCACAAGGCTTTTAAGTAAGCGGAGTACGGCACGAGGTCTTTTTTATGCGTTATAGCGCAAGTAAGAAGGGTAAGGAGCAACGTGAAGGTAGACTATGTTTCAGGGGTATTCCCAGGGGATATATATATATTATATAATAGAGAGAGAGATTGCATATCTAATATTATCCTGTAACTCATTTAATTCACTGAGTGGACAAGTAAAAGTGCAATCTTGTTTTTCTTTTCTCTACATTGTGTTAAATTGAACTTTGCCTTAAAGAATCGATGCTCGTTCAATTCTGTTTGCAGAAGTCGCAACAATCTTTACATGTGAAAGTTTTTCATTTCTTGTTGTATTTTACATGAAACGAGCATTCAAAGACCAAAGCGCAGGTCATCTGAATGGTTTTTGATTCCCAGTGTTAGAGTGTTGCTAGATTTTAAGTGGTGGTATTAAAATAATGTGCACTTGTCAATAGCCTTTGTCCCATTTCAGATCATAAAGTTTATCCCATAATATAAAATTACTTTATGTTTCTTTATGTTAAAGTTGAAAGGTTTAAAGTTGGAAAACAGCACTCTATTACTCACTTTTGAATTTTGGTAAAGAGGTGATTACATTATTTACAAATAACCAGTACTACTCCAATTCAAATGAACACAAATGCTTGATTATTTTTCTAAAGTAAAAAATGTTTTCCATCTATAGTATGATTTTTGCTGAATTTACATACTATAGATTTTGTCCTTATATTCTTGCAAATTAGTGCTCTTTGTTATATTGTTTAGGTGATGCTATATTTTTTTGACAGGTGCGTAAAACATTTTTCAAGTTGGCATACTGCGATTTCTGCCACAAATTCCTTTTCCACGGCTTCAGATGTCAAACATGTGGCTATAAGTTCCACCAGCACTGTAGCAGCAAAGTGCCAACAGTATGTGTTGATATGGAAACAATATCCAAGACGTGAGTGAATGCTGACTTTTGAGTATCTTTATTTAAAAGTTAACAGCTTCATGAATATGATACCCAAATAGGTTAGATTTGTTTTATGGATAATGGTGTTATTGAAGGAAAAGTACTGTATCATTGTATAACTTTGCAATATGTTGGTTTATTTTTAACAGTAGTATTGTATCAATACTGTAAAATGTTTTATTTAATACATCATGCATGCATTATTAACACTAGGTTATAAAATCTTAAAAGTGTCAGAGATTGCTTAAAACATATGATTTTAAAGTAAAGTCAAATACCTTGCTCATATTTTGTAAACTATACAATACAATCTTTACTTGTGCAAAATAAGACAAGTGTTTTTGTAATCAAAATTGTACTGTGCTAAACACATATTAAATCAAGTATTAAATTAACCATTAGATAAATTACAAATAAAATTATGTGCTGTGAGCTCTCTGGAAGCAATTAAATGGTCTGTCTACATGCATATCTTTCAAGATCCCAAAGTGGCCATGTTCCTATTAATTTTCATTTAGTGCTGCATTTATCGTATATTATTTGGACATTGGAATTTATACTCATTCTTTCTTTTTGTAAAAAAAAAAACAAAACAAAACCAAAAGTATGACAATGGTCATGTTCAAATGGCCTGTATGACGTATATTTCACAAGAAAAGTCCACCAAAATTGACTACATACAGTAATAAATAAATTGTAGGCCACTTAGCCGTTCGTTATTGACTTGGGTGTTTCTGTCATTTAAGGTCCAAGAGCAAAACGCTGGCTAACATGTAACAGAATTGGTGTCTGGTGGTCATCTATCCAAAGAGTTCAGAAGTGTCAACTGATTTATGTAGATGAAGAAAAAATGCATGCAGAATGTATAGCAACAGGGACAGATATAACCAAATATGGACAGTATTGAGGGTGATTAAGAGGAAGTGATGCAGGTCCAGAACTATTGGGAGTTCCCTGTTCCCTAGGTTTAAGGTGTCAGTAGCGAATATTAACACTTACAGTTAATCTTACTTGATTCAGCCATATTTTTCCATCAAAGCTGGGGCACAACACTTGGATATCTGGGAAAGAAAACTACGTGTTTTATGTTTGAGGTCTGTCTCTCTCTTTTCAGGGCCATGCTGGGCAAAGAAGCATGCTTTGTAGAGTGTCTTAATGTTAAATGGAAATCCATTTTTACCATAACCTTAGGCAAAACTGAGTTACCATAACTGTTTATCTAGGGAGAGCCAAGCATCATGTATGTTTTATTCATGTACAAACGAAACCTACCATGTGAAACAAAACAAAAACAAGACTTATCATATAAGACTTGACATATTTCACGAGTGATTACAAATGTGAATCTTTTTCTTAATAAGACAACAACTAAACTAGTTGTATATTTTGTGGTTAAAAACCGTGATCTGTGCGCACTACACTGTACCCTTATTACCTTGAGTTTAGTATTCGGCCGTTTTATGCAATATAATTGTTAAGGAAATGATTGTTTCATGGTTTGGCACACTTATGATTGTACTTTCCTAGCAAACCAAGTAAGTTCAAAGAACTGCCTTTTTATCACTTTATACCGAAACGCCTACCAGTTGGTTTCCTTGTTAGATAGTAGCATGTGATATGCTCGATCAATATATTGTTCCTTACGCTAGGGCTGAGGCATTGAAAATGCAATGAACACATCATTCTTAAAACTACTCCTTCTGCCTTTACAAACTAAATTGGGGGCACTATGCCTACTGTGGCAAATCTAACAGGTACAAAATCGGTTTGATATTGCCCCATTAATGCCCACCAGACTGAAATAGAAAAAAACCTTTACGTTGCAACTGATTAGTTTAAATGTTAGGAGACTTTCATAGAATGTGTTTGAATTTGTGTTAGAAATATCATTAACAGTAAACTTCATGAAGCAACAGATGTAGCTGCAACCTGACTGGTTAAAAGAGATGATAAAATGTGCTTTAGCAGTGCCAGTTGTTAAGACTGGTTTCTGTTAATGGATCTAAAATATACAAAATTTAGACCATAGCCCTTAAGCACTCATAAAGTGATGCACTATATAAGCATATTTGGCACCATAAGATGTCCTCATCTACAACAAAGTTTGTTTTTTTTTTTTATAGCTTGGATAAACCTTTCATAACACCTGCACAACCACTTTAACAGCATAATTTTAAGAGATTTGAAGAGATAAGATTATAGAGTATCGTTTTTCAGATTTTGAATATCTGAGACTCAGTAATTCATTTAATGTGCCTGAAAGCAGTATTGTTCATTTAAAATGAGAATTGCAAACTATCTAAATAAATACAGTATATTAAGTTTTGAATATATGTTGATCCATATATTTATTAATTTTCCTGACATTGGATTTCCTCTAGAAAATGTTTGAGGTAAATATTTGGATTCATTATAGTTCACTGTGGTCAATGGTGAATTCAGTAAAGTAGAAAAAAAGCTATGCATATTTTAATTGATGATTCTTATGAAATCTTTAGGAGATACAGCTTTTGATATTTTTTTTTTTTTTGCCAATACAAATATTATCTGATTTTTTTTTTGTATTTATTTTAAATATTAACGAGTTTACCTACTCGTTAATAATTTCAGTATGAAAAACTACTGGCTGACTAGTTTCATTTGTATTAATTGAAAATTGAACAAAAAAAAGGTTTAAACTGAATCTCTGAATTTATGAATCATTATACTCATAATATCAATATACTGTATATTTGTCTTTCCTAATAGCATTATGGATTCCTTTTTCTTCTGTCATTGATCAGTGTTTGCTTTCCTATAGTGTGCCTTGCTCTGTTTAGAGGCTGTATGTTGTTTTTATTATTATTATTATTATTATTTTTTTTTTTTAGCTCTTCGCCTAATCCTGATCACCCTTCCATTCCAATTCTCCTGATGCCAGATAACTCTGTTGAGGGGAGGCAAACAGATATACCTTTCATGACTCAGCCTCAAGGGTAAAAATGTGTTTGTTTAAAATTGTGGTTTATTTGTCTTTATTTACTGTGTGGAAGCGTCATACTTTGTATTCCTAAATTCCTTAATAGAGCACAATTTAGCCTGTATTTACTGAGAATTTTTTGTTTAGCAGGTGTACATAGTTTGACCATTTTGAAGATTTTACTACTGTCATTGATAAAGAATTATTCCAATACTTATTTCCTGTTAGTGAAATTGTATGCATTATCTGAAAATTAACCAGGAAGTTAAATATTCTTAAATTGAAATATTACTTAACACTTCAAAAGTCTTCATTGGGACAAAAATAAGACAAGTGGATAATTCTACAAAGTGTATGTTAAACTCTTTTCTAAGCCAACTAAAATTGTTGTACTGGTGAATGTCCTTATTTGAGACTATTATAATATGTAATGCCTTCTGCAAACCTGATGGGCTTAAGAATGTTATGATATATTGAAAGATGTAGAAGGAAATACAAATTTGGATATACTGGTAACAAAACCTGGGTTAAGCAAGTGTACATAATCTAATTCAATCTGAGGTTTTAATTCAAGCAAATAAGGATTATTTATATAGTATTTTGAAAACATTGTGTAGAGAAAGAATGCCTTCATCCGATCCAGTAATTAATGAGAATTTTTTGTAAGGCTCCCAATTTTCCTCATCTTTCTTTGTGGATTTGATGCTCCTGAATGAAAGAAGGTGTATTTTTTATTTTTAATTTTAGATGTTTAGTTTTTCTATTTAGTCTTTTCCTTTTTTGTAACTTTTATGGCAAGAGTTAATCTCTGTAATTTGTTTCAGTCTGTGTCACAGAGCTGGAGATGAGAAAAGCCAATATTGCACTAGTAAATCCTTGTGGTGTTCATAAGGCTTCCAGAGAGTGGCCAGCCTACAGTTGTGCTTCAAGGTTTGTGAACCCTTTAGAATTTTCTATATTTCTGCATAAATATGACCTAAAACATCATCAGATTTTCACTCAAGTCCTAAAAGTAGATAAAGAGAAACCAGTTAAACAAATGAGACAAAAATATTATACTTGGTCATTTATTTATTGAGGAAAATGATCGAATATTACATATTTGTGAGTGGCAAAAATATGTGAACCTCTAGGGTTAGCAGTTTGAAGGTGAAATTAGAGCCAGGTGTTTTCAATCAGTGGGATGACAATCAGGTGTGAGTGGGCGCCCTGTGTTATTTAAAGAACAGGGATCTATCAAAGTTTGCTCTTCACTAAAACATTTTTGTGGAAGTGTATCATGGCACGAACAAAGGAGATTTCTAAGGACCTCAGAAAAAGAGTTGTTGATGCTCATCAGGCTGGAAAAGGTTACAAAACCATCTCTAAAGAGTTTGGACTCCACCAATCCACAGTCAGACAGATTGTGTACAAATGGAGGAAATTCAAGACCATTGTTACCCTCCCCAGGAGTGGTCGACCAACAAGATCACTCCAAGAGCAAGGCGTGTAATAGTCAGCGAGGTCACAAAGGACCCCAGGGTAACTTCTAAGCAACTGAAGGCCTCTCTCACATTGGTTCATGTTTATGAGTCCACCATCAGGAGAACACTGAACAACAATGGTGTGCATGGCAGGGTTGCAAGGAGAAAGCCAATGCTCTCAAAAAAAAAACATTGCTGCTCGTCTGCAGTTTCCTAAAGATCACGTGGACAAACCAGAAGGCTATTGGAAGAATGTTTTGTGGACAGATGAGACCAAAATAGAACTTTTTGGTTTAAATGAAAAGTGTTATGTTTGGAGAAAGGAAAACACTGCATTCCAGCATAAGAACCTTATCCCATCTGTGAAACATGGTGGTGGTGGTGGTGGTATCATGGTTTGGGCCTGTTTTGCTGCATCTGGGTCAGGACAGCTTGCCTTCATTGATGGAACAATGAATTCTGGATTATATCGGAGAATTCTAAAGGAAAATGTCAGGACACCTGTCCATGAACTGAATCTCAAGAGAAGGTGGGTCATGCAGCAAGACAACAACCCTAAGCACACAAGTTGTTCTACCAAAGAATGGTTAAAGAAGAATAAAGTTAATGTTTTGGAATGGCCAAGTCAAAGTCCTGACCTTAATCCAATTGAAATGTTGTGGAAATACCTGAAGCGAGCAGTTAATGTGAGGAAACCCACCAACATCCCAGAGTTGAAGCTATTCTGTACGGAGGAATAGGCTAAAATTTCTTCAAGCTGGTGTGCAGGAATGATCAAAAGTTACCGGAAATGTTTGGTTGCAGTTATTGCTGCAAAGGGGGGTCACACCAGATACTGAAAACAAAGGTTCACATACTTTTGCCAGTCACAAATATGTAATATTCGATCATTTTCCTTAATAAATAAATGACCAAGTATAATATTTTTGTCTCATTTGTTTAACCGGTTTCTCTTTATCTATTTTTAGGACTTGAGTGAAAATTTGATGATGTTTTAGGTTATTTATGCAGAAATATAGAATTCTAAAGGGTTCACAAACTTTCAAGCACAAATGTATGTCTAACCTAACTAGTTCAGAAAAATATATATAAAAAAAGTAAAGAGAGCAAACGATGTTCATTAAGTCTTAAGGAAAGGTGTATCCTCTACTGATTGAACTGCATATTACTTCCATACTGTATTTATGACAAAGCCTACTGACAGGGGTCTTGAGTGTGCCTATCAAAGTAGGCAAGAGATCAGCTTGTGGTTCCAATCCTAATAATGAATGTCCTCCGGGTAACCCTTGCTCTTGAAATCTACAGTAATATCACATTATCTTGGATTACCAGCGCTGTTAATCAAGTGAAACTATGAAAGCCAGCTGGATAAATGTTGGCTAATGTATCCAGCAGGAGGCTCTCTTTCTCACCTGGGATGTGTTTCTTGATACAGATTTGACTAGAAATAATACCATCTCTTTTGTGCTCATGGCAGAAAATAATTACAACAGAGAAATATGGTACAAAAAGAGATATATGTATTTAACTTGTTTTAAAATATAACATTCATTCCCAGAATATAGTACATAGTGCTGTATACATACATATTCAGGCTGGAGAGAAGCAAAGGGCATCACGGCCAAGTGGGAGAATGTTGACTCAAAGATGTCCCATCTAGCAGCGAGGAATGTCAGTGGCATAGTGAGACACTTCTGATGTCGTGCTGGATCCTCGTCATTATAGACACTCACATAATTCCATATTCATAGACTTCATGTCAGATATGGGTGACTACCAGAAGAACTGGCTAGTAATTAATACCTTCACAGACTCTGGTTTTTTTAACCATATTGGTCAGGCAGACATCGGCACCTTTTAAAATAACCAGCTTGTGTCCTTCACATATTTTCTGCCTCTCTAACCTCACTTACTACTATCATTTGTCAGTCTCCCTGGCAGTCTCTCTCTGTCAGCTGAATTGCATGACCTTGTGAAATAAATCAAACAAATTATATTTGGCACAAATAACCTTCTTGCTACAGCTAATGGTAGAGCTACAGAAGAAGTTCATTTTAATCGCCTATTGGAAGGCTGTGTATAGTGTCTAAAAGATGTGTATTTTTAGATTTAGAACACATCATCAGATTGCTAGAATCTGCTTTTGTTAAATAAAAAACAGTTTTTAGAGAATATTTAAGAAAATTATGACATGCATTAGTTTACATCAAAAAGGGAAGACTGAGACATTTTTCACTTCTGGCTAAAATTGCCTATTTAGTATTGGCATATTTCCTCCCCTGTTATAGGAAGATAATTGCATTATAAAGAACAAGGTTTAGAAATATCTGATAAAATGAATTAGTTAACATTTTACATGGCTTTGATAATAGTGCTTTAAAGGGGGTCCCTTTTTAACTCAATTACATTACAGTGCTTCCCAGGGCAACATAACGAAATTCCAAAAAAAAAAAAAATGTACAGCAGTACAAAAATATAGCAAGCTTAAAGCTTCTCTTGCATTGCTACGGGAACCCTTTTAACGTAAAAGCCCCTTTAAATGACCCACACATCCCTCACTTTCCAGAATGTGTAATATTCATTGTAAATAAACTACTAAATTTAATATTTACATTTGAGAACAAAGGTGGATGTTTGCCTTTTAAATAAGTCATAATCAGGCAAGAGAGTGCCTTTGCTTGTTCACTGTGAAGAAGTGTTAATTTGAACATCATTGTTTGTGGACATTAAGACTAATATTATAATAATTATACATTTTAAATTCATAATGCTGATGTAATTTTAAATAATACTAATAATAAATAATGCCTGTTTATACCTTTTTTTAAATTTCTACTTTTCAGGGTGTTGACAATGTTGTTGTCTCCAGCCTCTGCTTTCCAGTTTCCTATTCCAGGGAGTGAGAGCCAGTCTCTTCAAAGACACCGCTCAACTTCCACTCCTAATGTTCATATGATTAGTACAGTTGGAGCTGTGGGGACTGGGATCATGGAGGTAAGAGCAAGCAACAATATTCTTTGTTGTTCTTTATAAATCTCTTTTTGCAGTCATAAGGAATGTTTACAAGTCTGAATTTGTGTGTGAGTGTTAACCTTCGAAAATTTTGTTAGTTTCCATTAGGTATGTGCAGCTCTTGAACTAGCAAATTGTTTGTGGAAAAATAATTTGTGAAATGAACATACTAAATCACTAAAGGGAAGAATTTTTAGTCAGTATCCGGTGCTTCATACTGGTCGGAGAGAATTCATATCTCAAATCAACCAGTGTAAACTGAGAACAAAATGATGGATATACTAAAGCAAAATACTAAAGTATAAGTGCAGTACAAGGCCAAAAGTATATGGATACTCAAACATTACACCCATGTGTGCTTGTTGAACATCTAATTCTTAAACATTTTAAACACATATTTTTTAACATGGCCGCAGGGATTCTCTTCCATTTCCATTTAAACAAAGAGCATTAGTGTGGTTGGGAAATCATGTTGGGTGATGAGGCCTAAAATGAATCTCACTAAAAACTTTCCAGTAAAAGATAAAGATAGTAATTACAATATTTCAATATAATATTGTTTGTAAAATGGCTGAAGCAGCAAGGATTCACAGTTAATTTGGACTCTGTGCTTTAAATGGATAAAACAGATATTTAGTGATTGACTTAACCTTTATATAGAGAGCTATAATTAAGAGTATACATTTCTGTGGTATATTGAAAACATTTGAAAGTTTCCTGAAAGGAGAATAGTGCATATAAGTATCTAGGATCATTCTGTGATTTAATGAATATGACCTTGGTAATGAATGCAAACTGAATTGATCCAACTTAAAATTAAAATGAACACTTTGTCACATAAACAAATTCATTGAACATAGACTTAGAGGGACATACTGAATGATGCATTTAAACTTGTTTTACTCTGTTATTGCTTAATTTTTCGATTAGTCAGCTAGCCTGGTTTTATTCTTATCATAAGTAAACATGGGTTTTATGCAAGTGAATCTCACCTACACATACTGAAGAAAGTTCAAAAGTTGCTTATGTCTCTTCGTGCTGGGGGAAGGAAGATACTGTAATTCCTTTTTAAGAATTTTATATGAAGCAAATGACATTGTCCAGAAAAGATTAACTAGATTGAATTCATGCAACAGTTTAGACTTTACTGTCTCAGGGGATTGAAAGAGGCAACAAAAATTATTTTCACATGCTGTGTCCTCAACTACTTAAATACGTTGTTTCTAAAAAATGTGTGAAAAAATAGTTTTGGGACTTACATTTTATTGTTTCCTAAGTTTGAACTGTGCAGATAGTTGTTTATTTATCTCTTGCTCCAACAGCATACTTAGTTTCAACTGTATTGTCAGTTATTTTTAACTACAGTTTTTTCCAGTCTATTTTACCTAAAAATCAAAGTTAAAATTTTAAACTAATGATAAATTAACCTTATTTTAAATGTTTAATAACCTTAAAGAAACAATTACAGATTTGTTTAAGTACTTGGCAAGAGTTAACAAAAATGTACAACCAAAATAATCCCAGAAGCTATGCTGCCAGTGGTCCTCCTCAATACTATTCCCATTATGATTATATTAAATATATATCCTGCATCATTGTTAACTTTCCTAAAAAAAAATTTTTTACTGCGTGTATCATACAAGTGTTAATTTCTTTTTTAGGAG
This sequence comes from Polypterus senegalus, assembly GCF_016835505.1. Lineage (NCBI taxonomy): Eukaryota > Metazoa > Chordata > Cladistia > Polypteriformes > Polypteridae > Polypterus > Polypterus senegalus. Next base: position 80,941,788 of record NC_053166.1, on the reverse strand, counting down.
GCATTAAAGAACAACACCATAGGTAAGCAGCTTTAAAAACAGAATTTACTTTTAAAATATTTGTTCTTAGGTAAAAGTGTGAAAAAGAGATGGCAGGTTAGAGTTAATATTACATAGCTACGATACATGTGTATAATTTCCCTCTTAATGAGATTTAACTCTTAGCACATGTCTGTATGTATGTATGTATGTGTGTGTGAATATACAGTGCCCTCTATGGTATTTGGGACAAAGAAACATTTTTCCTTGATTTACTCATCTGCTTCACAGTTTAAACAGGGGTGTGGAAATCAAATTTTTTTCTACTTGTCCACGGACAAGTAAATTTAGAAAATCCACTTGTCTGCCAGTTAAATTCACTTGCCAATAAACAAATAACAAAAGTGAAAAATAGTTTATTTTTTCCGATCTCTTTTATTGATGCCAAAACTGCCTTCCATTTTAAAAAAATTCTTCCAGGGAGTAGTATTTTTCCATCTTGCTCTAGAACATTATATAAACGATTCCCTTATTTTAACTTGCTAATAAACAATGCCTTCATTATAGCTACACTAGTTCTGTTTCACATATTACAGTTACATAACAGAACACTGTCCTGATTCATTTTCTGCCATGTTCTTCAGCTTTTGTCTTGCAACATCTTCTCCCCTCATCTTTACCATCTCAGACAGCATGGGCTGAATGCTGTTCATTTCTGCTTGTGCTGAACTGCATGGTTCCTGGTACTGGTACAGACGGCAAATTTGGCAAAAAACGGAGTCCGCGTCGTCTGCATTTACCCACGGAAACTCTCTGAACCAATGTGATTGAAAAGACCGTTTTCGTTTTTTATCATACTCACGGTCCATTTCAGCTTTTGTATTTCTTTTCTTGTCCTCATTGTCAGTTTTTTCAGAGTCTATTTTGCCAGTTTTAATTAAGAAACGATCCATTTCTAATCCGAGATGCTACTTGCTTTAGTTTCAGCAACACGCATATAGCGAGAAGAACGTGCTTACCGCAGGGCATTATGGGTTACACAGGTAATTCCTAATGACGTATTCGAAATTCCGCTAGATGGTACATTTCCAAAGAAGTAAATATTACCGATGTTGACGGAAAAAAATAATCGCGTCTAAGTGAAGATTTTTATAGATATTTCATAACGTTTGTAAACCATTAGAATGTTTTCTTCTTTATTTTTAATAAACTGACAGCGCGAAACCAACTTGTTTTATATGAAAAATTCTCTAATCAAAAACGATCTATAGACAGCTAATCAGAATTGTTGTCACGCAATAAATTTCTTAACTCCTCAATATATCACAACCAATGCGAAATCGCAAATTTCAGGAAAGATTAACTGCCTAACAAGCTTTGTTATGTGGTGAAAACATTTGCATTGTAAGTAAAATAACCGCATTTTATGTAGAAACAATGAATTTTACAAATAATATATAAAAGTTATCGATTATAATGAAAAAATCAGATTACATCGTAATGTCGGCATGAAAAAAATGACCGCATCACCAAGCGTGTAAATAGTAGGGTAAAATACTTATGTAAGACCGTAAGAGTGCTTCCCCTTTGAAAAATCCGCCGTCATTTTGTAAACAATATTGAAGACCAATCTGAGACATGAAGAACATGCCTAAGTAGACTGTTTCCGCACGAAGTACGTACGTACCCAAATGTTTAAAATTTGAAAGTAGTGGTAAAAATGTGCCCTGCACAGCACATATAATTCTTTTTTCTCCAGAAAATTGCACTTGTCCTCGGACAACTGAAACCAGAAGAACACGCTTGTCCGACGGTCAATTTACCCGTGTCGGGCGTTGGATTTCCGCACCCCTGTTAAAATTACAAAGTAAAACAGTTCAGATATGATTTAAAGTGCAATTCATAAACATCACCAAGTGCTAAGTATCTTCGCTAGTGAAGCTCTTCCAAGACTCTAATGCAGCCACCTTTTACTCCTGCTTGTTTTGGGGTTTGTCCCCTTAAATTTTCTCTTTAGCATATGAAAGGCATGATTAATTGGTGACAGGCTTGGCCACTGAAGAATTTTTTCTTTTTTAGCTTTGAAAAACTCTCTTGTGTTGCCTTAGTATGTTTGAGATCATTATCTTGTTTTAGGACAAGGTGCCATCCATTGAGTTTTGAGACTTTTACTGGAACTTAAGCCCATAAGTTTCTATACACCTCAGAATTCATTGTGCAATTCTTGTCAGCAGTAAGGAGATAAGACTTTAGCACAATTATAACATCACAATTAATTAACTGTAATGTTATTTCCTAATTGTATTTTTATCTGCTTTTACAGTATATTATTTTTATGAAAAACTTAGTTGTCTGTATTGAAAGTGAGTAATAAACATCTTTGTGCCACAAAGGAAGCACTGGTTACAGTATACATTTTTGATGTCAGGTATTGAGTCGTGGAGTCGGCCATCAACCAGTCCACCTTCTCATGGGTCTCCAGGAAAGAGGCAACCTCCACCTAAATCACCTTCTGACCATCCGAAAGAACGCAAGCAGTCATCTTCTGATGACAAAAAGAAAGTGGTAAATATTTAGTCTAAATCAAAAAGACAAAAATCAGGGATATAAGATTACCATTATAATTAACTTTTATAAACTATGCATAATCTTTGTTCTTTATTTTTCTTGAGTCATATGCTACTTGAGGTTCATGTGAAAGTCTATGTAATCTTTGTTATCTTTTAAAGCATCTAAAATTATACATTTTAACATTTGGAAAATACACTGTTAAACAAACAACTTAAGTTTAAGGCCACTTAAGTAATCAGCACATTTTTCTTTCATGGACATCTAATACCTAAAAAGGGATGTGTTGGCCCACTTTTTAATGTAGTACTTGTAATATTGCGGCCCATATTCAGTGGGTAGTTAGAATATGTTGGCAGTTTACATACTATGTATTTGCCTTCTTTATCAAAACTTGGATTGCTTTAATGTAATGTTATTTTTTGCAGCATCGTGGTGGGTACAGAGACTCTAGCTACTACTGGGAAGTTCAGGCAGGAGAGGTCTCCATTTTAAAACGCATTGGGTCAGGTTCTTTTGGAACCGTTTATAAGGGAAAGTGGCATGGTGATGTTGCGATCAAGATTCTTAAAGTTACAGATCCCACCCCTGAGCAGCTGTTAGCATTTAAGAATGAAATGCAAGTTCTCAGGTATGTTTTCAGAGAATTTAGACATAGTGCTGTTTGTAAATTGACGTGTGATTACAATGTTTATATCTAGTAAAATATTCCATTTTAACCTAGTTTAAAGCTAATCACCTACCGTATTTCATGTTACTAGAATCAGTTGAATCAGACACATTTCTTTATTTTAGCCTTTTAGTTTTTTTTGTTTTTTTTTAAACACTAAACTCATGCATAACTCTGTGTAAAAGCCTTATGTTCTATATTAGTGTTATCCTTAGTTTTTTTAATAAGAATAAAAATAATGGGTTTTATTAATATAGCTCCTTTCCTTTGCTCAAAGTGCTTCACAAATATTCAAAAAGGTAAAAACTAAAGAATACTGGCACAGAAAAAGATCAAATAAAAAATAAACTTTTATACAGAAGTATATCAGACACTATAATACTGAAAATAAATATATGAAAGAGGGAAAACATAATATACTAGTATATTATTTAGAGATGCAAATCCATTTGTTTTTGTAGTGTTTAAGATAAATGTGAAATACAGAGATTGTAGTTTATAATGTGTTTTGATGGTAGTGCTAGGGCTTTACCATATTTATAATTAAACTGCAACTATAAGTGCTACTTGTTCATTTTTTATTAACAAATTTGAATTCTGTGGGCTTATTATTCAGTGACCATAAAATACAATAATAAAATCCTCTTAAATAATTTTTAGCTAATAAATCATGTGCACAAAACATTTATCCATAATACATGCATGCATGCATTATCCAATCCGCTATATTCTAACTGCAGGGTCACGGGGGTTTGCTGGAGCCAATCCCAGCCAACACAGGGTGCAAGGCAGGAAGTAAACCCCAGGCAGGGTGCCAGCCCCACCGCAGGACACATACACCAAGCACACACTAGGAACAATTTAGGATCGCCAATGTACCTAACCTGCATGTCTTTGGACTGTGGGAGGAAACTGGAGCACCCAGAGGAAACCCATGCAGACACAGGGAGAACATGCAAACTCCACACAGGGAGGACCCGGGAAGCGAACCCAGGTCTCCTTACTGCGAGGCATAAAATAAAATGTAATGTTTGTCATACTTACAAGATGCAATTCCAATAAAATGTTCATAAGATGTCAAGAAGATACAAGGCTAACATGTTTAACAGGTTTATAAGTAAAACAGACACATTTGTCTCTTGAGCTAACATGCCCAATGTTTACAGAGCAACGATTGCAAATTCTTTTTATCTGTTCTTTTTCAAAAATTTTTGTTTCATGATGTGTATTAATAAACTCAAACCCACTCATTGTCCACACTCACACGAGGAATGTCCATTTTACTTGAAGGGCAAAATGAAACGGTTTGATCTCATTAAAACAGTTTCTCTTGTAATTTTTGCTGAAGGTGCTCCCACATTGACAAGCCTCTTCTCTGTTACTCTAATTTCAGCTAGACAACATATAGTATATGGCTGACATTCCAATCCGTGAACAGGATGACTCTTCAGCATTCTTTTTTAATTTGTTTCTCCACTTATTACTACTCTATCTAATGTAAAGACAATATCTTGGTCTTCTCTCTCTGCCTAGATACTTTCTGTTTATAGGAAGAGTTCCTGCAACAAAATGACACATTCGCTTCCTCAAGCACTGTGACATTTTGTAAAGGAGTACTACAACTTAATTACCATAAAGCTTAGAAAAGCAGACTGAAAAAAAATCTGATTTTTTGAGATTGATCAATTTAAAATTAGAACATCACTGCTCAAAATAGTCTCATTTTTCTTATTTTTAAATAATAGAGCAATAATGACAATGTTTTAAATATTTTTAGCATTTTTTAAATTTCAGATTCCTAGATCTTTCATGATTGTACCATATTTAAATGGCAAAAACAAAAAATGCATGGTTTTTGTTGCTGCCTGAAATTGTCTGTTAAAGTAAGTGCTGTATTTGTTGATATTTATGCTGACATCCTTACATTTATTCTTTGCAATACAGGAAGACACGGCATGTGAATATTCTTCTTTTTATGGGCTTCATGACAAAGCCAAACTTTGCCATCATTACACAGTGGTGTGAAGGCAGCAGCCTTTATCGTCATCTTCATGTTCTTGATACCAAATTTGAGATTATGAGGAGGATTGATGTCGCAAGGCAGACTGCTCAGGGCATGGAGTAAGAATTGAATGTTTTTACTTGTATTAATATATACATATTTGCATTACGATTCATGCTATTACATAAATGGAATACATTTATGTTGTTTCATCATGTATTTTTATATTTATCTCCTCTGGGGCACCATAGTGATGCCGATGCTGCCTTACACATCTTATTACATAAGTTTAAATCCTAAACCTGGTTTTTGTTAGTATGGAGATTGCATGTTTTCTCTGTGTCTGACTATATTTTCTTCTTGGTTCTCCATGTTACATCCCACATCGAAAAAAATGGTTAAGTTAATTGGTGATTCAAAATTGTCCCCTTGTGACTATTCGCTTGTGACTATTGGTATAGATGCTTGTAGGAAGGGTACTATGAAGGTTTGGAGGCCTCTCCAGGGCTATTTCTTGTCTTGCATCCTGTGTTGCCTAGATAGACTCTGGCCCCTCATAACCCTTAATTGCATTAATGAGGATATGTATGTGAACTCTGAAGACTTTAAAGGTGTACAAACTAGTCCATTAATACATACTTTAAAATGTGATTGTAATGAAAATGCCATACACTCTGGAGAACAATGTATACATTACATGAAATGGAATGTTTTATCTTCTCTAAATTTAAGATTAATCTTTCATGATAAAGCTATAACTTTTATTTAATTTGTTTTGGCAAAGTTTTGCTTCATATTTAAAATACTGATTTAAAGAGTAAAACAATCTATTAGAAAATTTTGTACATTCTGTTTTGGATTAATTTTTTGTTAATGTCCTCTTAAACTGAGAGCATTGACACATTCCAAGTTCTAACAATTTTGTATAACTTTTTTAAATTAGGATTTGTGTAATTTAATGCTTGAAGTAACAAGCAACTTTAAGTTGTTGTGATTTAGCTTATTTAAAATACAAATAATTATCATTACATTTCGGTGTTTAACATTAAATGATTAATAGTATGGAAGTATAATTATGTTATTGCTTAAGTATATAATTTGATATCAGTTTTATCCACTTAATTTATTTAACCTACATTATTATTTAATATATCTATAGCTTAATTTCATTCTTATATTCACTCATTCCAATTCTGTGATTCCAACTTTCTTTTTAATTAATGACATTTTTTGTTCATTCGGTCAAGCAACCTTCATCTGAATAACCTTTTAAGTGAGTTATACTTTCAGTGCTAAATTTTTAAGTGACTAGGTTTAAATTGAAGTAAGCACCAATGTAATTTGTTTTTTTTTTATGTATATGTAGGTAACAGCAAATGGACATTTGCACCATGGATTTCTAGTGAAATAGCTGTCTCTCATGAACAGGTTTCAATATTTAGTGAGCATGTTGGAAGTAACAATGCACAATTTAAAGTAAAATTTAGTAAAACCTATTAAGAACAAATGAAAAATTTTCAGCGATTTATATATTTTATATGTTTTGGATTAGTGTGTCAATATACAAGAGTGTAATTGAGAGTTCCAGACATTCTTTTCGTAAAAAGTGAAGCAATGTAATAAGCTATTTGAATATTTCTAAAGAAACAAACATATATAGCAATAGACTACATGCCAGTTAACGTGCGATCTTTGATCTTGATTAAGCAATTACAACAAACAAGTGATCAATGACATGGAACTAAACCAAAGTGATTACCTGGAACAGAAGCAGCTGTGTAGTGTGAATAAACTGGGTGAGGGACAACCATACTAAAACGTGAGGATGTGGAAGGTCTGGTGATTTAACCTGCAAATCTTACACCATGGCAATAGTGAGCATAACGGCAAGACACAAGGTGGTGTTTCTGAATTATCATGGTCTCTTCCAAGCAGAAATTTCTTAGCAGGCAGGTGTTTTCAGATTTGCTGTCTAAGTCCTGCTTCAGCACAAATAAATGGACAAAGTTGAAGACCAGAAGGGCAGTTAATGGCTCCATGTAGCAAACATAAAATACATTAAGCTTACTACCCTTTGAAATCAGAAGATGTCCTGCACCATTGTTATGCAAATAGTATGTAATATTTGTTCTCATTCTTTGTCATGCACAATTGTTTTAGATAATACACCTTTGGTTTCATTTTTGCAGGTTCCTGTAAGTTTGGGCTTTTGTTCCAACCAAGTTTGCTTTAAATTTGAATACTGCCTTCATTATATATGATGTCATTTCTTTTATTTCTACTTTTTTGTCTCATTTTGCTAAATCTCAAGCTGAGATTTATTGATAATTTATATGCATATGAGAAGGTTTTTTTGTATTGAGCATATTAATTTTTATCACTTTTTATTAAATATTTCCTCACTTTTTTATTAATATTCTAGCATTGAGTCCACTACTATCTAATTAGAACATACTATAGATGGATATGACATTGAACATGCATCTGTTCTCCTTTAGTGTCTATTTGCAAGAACACCTACTAAGTAAGTCAAGGGCCTCAAACTCCAACCAATGTTAATCCAACCAGTTTCTTAATTAGGCTCTGATTCTTGTTAATTAAACCCGTTCTTTAATTCCATGGTTTGTTGCTTCTCTCATTGTGCAGTAGCATACTTTTCCAAAATTGTTGATTTTCTCTTTTCTAACGTCACTGTTAAAATGTTTTGGGGACCTGAGTAGATCAGCATTCCTGAGACCTTTACCTTTATTTTCAGATATTGTATAATCAACACAGTTTTCTGGTCATGTTTTGGTTCATTTTATATATCACTAGCAGAATACGCATTTTTTTAATGCATTATGGAGCACATGCATCGAAGCTTCTCATCTGTGCGATTGTCAATGTAACCCTTTGTAAGTAGTGCCTGGAGGATTCAGTGTGGAGAAACTGTAGAGACAGCTTGTGTATTAACTTGTGGATTTTATTCCAGCGCTTGCTCCTTACTTTCTCACTTGCGCTATAACGCGTAATGCAAACCTCACGCGATACTCCGCTAACTTAAAAGCCTTGTGCAGCGCCTGTCAGTTGAAAATTGATGGTTTGCTTGCTTTTATCTGTCTCTCTCTGCTCCTAGCGGAACTGTCATCTCTGACTTGTCATGGAGCACGTTTAAGCTGATGTGTTTGCAGTCTGTGAATAAAAATCCTTCTTGTTTCTACGATCTCCTGTGTCTCTGTGCAAATCTGTGACCCAAGCGTGACAATATATTCCGACGCTGACTTTATATATTCAAGATTTGACTTTATATATTCCGACGCTGACTTTATATATTTAAGTTTTGACTATCCAGCGCTTATATTATATATTCCGAAATATTCCAACACCGTCTTTATATACTCAGGTTTTGGGAAGCGCTGATCAATGTAATCGGTGTACCAGGAAATCATGCATTGACACAAGTTCCCCTTTGCTGGGAATTGAAACTGTGATTAAATGCATTATTTTGTTTAATGCGTTATGGAGCACATGCATCGAAGCTTCTCATCTGTGCGATTGTCGAGGCGTGCTGAGTTGCGCAGCAGCCTTACTTATGAATATGCTAAGCACATTCCTTCAGCCGCCACGCCTCCCACGGCGAGCGAGCTGCCCGCTATGGCCGTATACAGTACTGTATAGGAAAGAAGGTTCTAGTTATGACCGTCAGGTTTTGGGAAGCGCTGATAAATGTAATCGGTGTACCAGGAAATCATGCATTGACACAAGTTCCCCAATGTAACCTTTTTTTAATGCGTTATGGAGCACATGCATCGAAGCTTCTCATCTGTGCGATTGTCAATGTAACCTTTTGTAAGTAGTGCCTGGAGGATTCAGTGTATATGTCACTCGCTCGCTTCTTATTGTTTTGCTGCCTTTTATAAATTATATACTGCATGTTTTCTTCAGCGCGTTTTGGAGCTCTTCCTGGTTTTCTACGTAGTACGTTGACAGTCAGTTCACGTGATTACGTGGGAGGCGTGATGATGTCAGAAGAAACTCCGTCCCCCACGGCTTTCCAGCTGAACTACATTACAGCGTATGCAGAAAATAGCTTCCAGTTATGACCATTACGCGTAGAATTTCGAAATGAAATCTGCCCAACTTTTGTAAGTAAGCTGTAAGGAATGAGCCTACCAAATTTCAGCCTTCTACCTACACGGGAAGTTGGAGAATTAGTCATTAAGTGAGTGAGTGAGTGAGTCAGTCAGTGAGTCAGTGAGGGCTTTGCCTTTTATTAGTATAGATTATTGTTTGGCTGCTAATTAAAGAAAAAAAAATTAATTAGCATCAAAAACAGGTCACTAATTAGGAAAAAGGTTAGAATGGAAAACCTGTAGCCCCTAGGGCCCCTCCAGGATCGGAGTTGGGGACACCTGCTCTAGAGTGCCTCTTATTCTTGCACGATTTGGCTCAAAAATGAATCAGGACACTGTCATCTCATAATAGGCTTAAGTTTTGAGTTTGGTATTTTTCTGTCCAGCTATTTTAGCTCTAGACCATTCTCAAGAAACTGTGACACACAGACAGATACACACCCATTATCAAGATATCAATGTTTTTCAGTATCAGGGGAAAATCAGAGATTGAAATATTTGACGAATCTAAAGCTCTTACTCTTCCCCCATAGGTTATGGTGGGGGAGGGCACAAAACAAAAAACGTCAAAATAGGGTTCAGTATTTAAAGTTATAAATGTAAAAAAATACTAAAATGTAAACATGAATGTGTGTTTTTCTGGTATGCAAATCAACACTGAACCACCAGATCTTGCACAGAATCCCCATTTTTATAGGGAATGACCAATAGGCTATGTTTCATTCCAAAATGTTTCGATTTGGGTAACTTTTATTTAGTGATCGCACCTGCTATTTATTAGGAAGTGCAATTTTGTGGCTTGACCCAGGTATGCAAAGTTGCTTCCCACAAAGGCTTTAATCATTGAAATTTTGGTTTGGGGCCATAAGTTTTCAACTGTACTTTATTACATCCTAGGCAGTACCAGGTATGCCTGCTATTATCTTTATCATTTTTTTATACAGTAAATCTCATAGTGCTGTACCATTTTGAGTTCATAGTAAGAGTAGAATAACCAGTTACAGTCATATGAAAAAGTTTGGGAACCCCTCTCGGCCTGCATAATAATTTACTCTACTTTCAACAAAAAAAATAACTGTGGTATGTCTTTCATTTCCTATGAACATCTGAGTACGGGGGTGTTTTCTGAACAAAGATTTTTAGTGAAGTAGTATTTAGTTGTGTAAAATTAAATCAAATGTGAAAAATTGGCTGTGCAAAAATGTGGGTCCCCTTGTAATTTTGCTGATTTGAATGCATGTAACTGCTTAATACTGATTACTTGCAATACCAAATTGGTTGGATTAGCTCGTTAAGCCTTGAGCTTCATAGACAGATGTGTCCAGTCATGAGAAAAGGTATTTAAGGTGGTCAATTGCAAGTTGTGCTTCCCTTTGACTCTCCTGTGAAGAGTGACAGCATGCGATCCTCAAAGCCACTCTCAAAAGATCTTAATACAAAGATTGTTCAGGATCATGGTTTACGGGAAGGCTACAAAAATCTATCTTGGAGGTTTAAACTGTCAGTTTCAACTGTAAGGGATGTAATCAGGACATGAAAAGCCACAGGCACAGTTGCTGTTAAACCTAGGTCTGGCAGGCCAAGAAAAATACAGGAGCAGCATATGCACAGGATTGTAAGAATGGTTACAGATTACCCACAGATCATCTCCAAAGACCTGCAAGAACATCTTGCTGCAGATGGTGTATCTGTACATCGTTCTTCGGTTCAGTGCAATTGAAACAATGAACATCTGTTTGGCAGGATAATGAGAAAGAAGCCTTTTTTGCACTCACGCTACAAACAGAGTTGCTTGTTGTATGCTCATTTAGACACGCCAGATTAATTTTGGATTGATGAGGCAAAAATTGAGTTATTTGGTCATAAGAAAAAGCGCTTTGCATTGCGGAAGAAGAACACCAAATTCCAAGAAAAACACCTGCTACCTACTGTCAAATTTGGTGGAGGTTCCATCATGCTCTGGGGCTGTGTGGCTAGTTCAGGGACTGGGGCCCTTGTTAAAGTCAAGTGCCGGATGAATTCAACCCAGTATCAACAAATTCTTCAGGATAATGTTCAAGCATCATTCACAAAGTTGAAGTTACGCAGGGTTTGGATATTCCAGCAAGACAATGACCCAAAACACAGTTCAAAATCTACAAAGTCATTCATGCAGAGGGGGAGAAGTACAATGCTCTGGAATGGCCGTCACAGTTCCCTGACTTGAATATCATCGATAATCTATGGGATGATTTGAAGCAGGCTGTCCATGCTCGGCAGCCATCAAATTTAACCGAATAGGAGAGATTTTGCATGGAAGAATGGTCAAAAATACCTTCCATCCAGAATCCAGACACTCATCAAAGGCTACAGGAGGCTGTTATATTTGCAAAAGGAGGCTCAACTAAGTATTGATGTAATATCTCTGTTGGGGTGCCCAAATTTATACACCTGTCTAATTTTGTTATGATGCATATTGCATATTTTCTGTTAATCCAATAAACTTAATGTCACAGCTTAAATACTACTGTTTCCATAAGGCATGTCATATATTAAAACGAAGTTGCTACTTTGAAAGCTCAGCCAATGATAAACAAAAATCCAAAGAATTAAGAGGGGTTCCCAGACTTTTTCATATGACTGTAATTAAACAATGGTTTCAGTTAAATGTTAGAATAATTGTAAAACTAGGTGAAATTAAAAGATGCATCCACAGAGAACTGAACTGATTTTCAATTTTATTGTTTTTGTTAAGCATGAAAAATCTTGGGTGTCTCTGTGAATTTTTTTTTCTTTTTTTGTAAATCTGTTCACTCTAAAAACTAAAAAAAATGAATGTTCTGTTTTTTCTTTTTTTTTTTCCTCTAGTTATTTGCACGCCAAAAACATCATTCATCGAGATCTGAAATCAAACAGTATCCTAAAAATATTAGGTTTTAGGAGAACATTTAGAAAAATATTGTTTTTATTTAATAGATATGCTAACAGTTTAAATGGTTTCTAATTAAATGTGCCAGTTTAATTTGTTGAATTGTCTTTTGTTTTTTATCATGGCAGAACTCATTGTTGTCATGCATGTTGTAAAGCAGTTGTCATACCTTGTGTAACTGAATAACCTTTATGGCACAATAACAATTCAGTGCTTTTATGGTCACTACAGTATTTGGATTTAATAATCGTCATGTGAGAAAAGGCTGATTCGCATAAATAAGTAGAGCCGAATAATGCAGTCAAGGAGCTTTTCAATTCAGCCGAGTGAAAAATGACAGCTGTCCGATTAACTGCGATTTTAGTTCCCTCTCTTTTCTCTTTCTCAGATCGCTTTTTGGAAGGAAGTCAGTTTCTTAGTTTTTATGAACAGTTGGGAAAGTGCCTTTCCATATTTTCCTTCTTTGGAATAGCAATGATAGATCAGACAAACGCACTTCGATTGTGACATTGTGAAAGAAAAAAAAAATCCTCTTCTAATTACACATAAAACCCATACCCTTTAGTCGATATAAATTGGAAAGCTAACTAGATCACAGCCGGAGTTTTGCAGTAGCTCGCGCGTTTGATCGTGCGTGCGGGATGACCAGTGTCTTAGAAGAAAGGAGATCTCAGACTGGCCGCCCTGTATGTTAATCAAGTGGCAAATGCCATAGGGAGGATATATGATAGACTAACGTTAAAAAAAAAAAAAATGTAATGCCATAGGGAGGATATATGATAGACTAACGTTAAAAAAAAATGTTTTCAATGCAACGCGATCGACGCATTGGGCACCCCTGAACTAGATACATGTACCTATATGAAAGCATGAACTGCTTGTAGATAAGGTTAGTCTTTTATTGGTGTCAACATACTGCAGTAGTTTTATTAAAAATAAGTGTCGGTTGTTCTAAAACTGTTCACATTTGAGATGCCCGTTCGCTGTGTCATCCCGGGATACCCGGGAATGACATGCGGGATTCCCGAATTCCTGGGAATGGAATCCCTGATTGTAACATTGTGAGAAAAAAATCCTCTTCCAATTCCACATCCAGCCCATACCCTCTCCAAACATTTTTTTTAAATCCCTTCTTTAGTCGATATAAATTGGAAAGCTAACTAGATCACAGCTGGAGTTTTGCAGTAGGTCGCGCGTCTGATCGTGAGTGCAGGATGACCAGTGTGTTAGAAGAGAAGGGATCTCAGACTGGCCGCCCTGTATGTCAATCAAGTGGCAAATGCCATAGGGAGGATATATGATAGACTAACGTTTAAAATAAACATTTTTTTAATGCAACGCGATCAACGCTTTGGGCACCCCTGGTGTAAAGCATCCTGTACAAAATTAATTAAACCATTAGGGTTTCAGATCCTAGAGGCTGCTGTAAATTACAGCTGTAACCACTCATGTAACAGAGACCCTGCACGGCAGGGATGAGACTACTTAACCTCCTTAGCGTTACATTTTTTCTTAAGAAAACGTAAAGAGCATCATTTTTAGATTCCTAGAATCACTTGCGGTTTCACTTTCCATTTCAGTTTCTCTGTCTAAAGACAGATTCACTTTGTCATCATTGATGATGAATGGTGTTTGTTATGAGATGCCATTATGAAGCAAAGAGAAGCTGCAGCTACATCATTGCCCGAGTAACACTCTGGTCTGCCGCTTACACAAGACACGCCTGCACAGTTGCCCAAGTAACGCTCGGTACTAACGCTTATACAAGATGAACCTGTACCGTTGCCAGAGTGATAGTCCGGTCTAACGCAAAGGTGGTTAAGTTTCCAAGAATTGGAATTGTATTGGGCAGAGGATGACTTTCACAATGGTTTTAGTACGGTTTTATTAGGGCTATTCTCTCTATTATGAAAAAAAAAAAATCTTGGAAGGTTGGAAGGATATGAGACATGATTTTCTCAGAAAGATACTTTCACGTCCTGCGAGACAAGTCTTTGTGCCAAGAGATTTAACCATGCCCTGGGCCATAAATAAGACAGAATCAAATCAGAACATCTCAAAGAATTCAAAAACATTGGCACAGTACACATGCAGAGCAGGTTAGTGATAATGGAAGTACAAAATTTGAAAGTCTCAAAAAAAAATAGTAAAGATCGCATTAGCGGAAATTATTACTCGGTGAAGTAATGGAACGGCGAAAAAAGATCAAATATCTTGTTAGGATTTAAACTAAGTCGGAGACTTGTAGATCGTCTAGTTCGTGTTGCCATCAAGGGAAAAAAAAAATAGTGTTCCCAATGAAGAGGCGAGAATTAAAAGATTTGTTGTTTGGTGAAAGTGAAATCCTGCGAGAGAAATAATTTCTCATTTGTGTGAATGCTATTGTCAGACACATTTTTTGTAGAGAGAAAGAAACAATATTCACTCATGGGCAGTTATACGTTGCATTGTCACGATGTAATTCCAAACACGGAATCAAAATTCAATGCGATATTGATGAAAAGGTAAAAGTGAAAAGAGATCGAATATATGGACATTGGTGATTTGACAGAAGTGTGCCGCGCTTAACAACAACAGCAGCGGCAGCAAGGAGGTTTATTAAAAAAAAAATATATATTTCTTTCCCATTGTATCACCATTTAAGAGAAGGTTTCGGAGGAGCGACCGCATCTTCTTGGGGTGTGTTCAGCCCCCCTCATCACAACACGAGTGGCAGTGACATGAAGTGGCTGGCGTGTAGTGCAGGCCGGGTTTGGGTTTGGCAAGTGAAGCGAGCAGGGGGCAAAGCCCGTTAGTATAGTAAAATTATTATAACACGTCAGATTTCATTTCCAGGGACAACAGCTTGTAGCAGTATACGAGTTTTTCCATTCTTATAGCACTAGATATTGTAGGCATGATCTTACAAACAATGCTGAAAGTGTTAAAATAATTAAAACAGTACATAAATCCTGAAATCATCCTTTAAAAACTAAGATCCAAAAAATAAATGGGGAAAAAAAGTTTAAAAAAAAAAAAAAAACGGTAACTGGCATCTATAACTGTAACACTAGACTTTCACCTAACACTGTTCTAACTAAATCCTTTCCACAACCACAGTCAATACATCACACCAGGACTAATCTCAAGCAATATTGTCTTGAATACTGTGGCATCCACAATGTTACTTAGACAATGCACAGTTCTGCAAGATTATGATTTTACCTTTATCATATATAATACACTGCTCACAAAAATTAAAAGAACACTTTAAAGAAACACATTAGATACATCAGATCTCAATATGAAGTTGGATATCTATACAAATAACGACAGGGCAATGTCTTAGGAACAAAAGGATGCCAAGTCTTTTAATGGAAATAAGTTTTCTGCCTACAGAGGGCTCAATTGTGTAGACACCTTAAAATCAGAGTGAAATGAAGATGTGGCAGGCTAGTCCATTTTTTCAAAAACTTAATTTCTGCTACTCAAAATGCTTTTCAGTATCTTGTGTGGCCCCCACGATCTTGTATGCATGCTTGACAACGTCGGGGCATGCTCCTAATGAGACGACAGATGGTGTCTTGTGGCATTTCCTCCCAGATCTGTATGAGGGCATCCCTGAGCTGTTGTACAGTCTGAGGAGCAACCTGGCGGCGCCTAATGGACTGAAACATAATGTCCCACAGATGTTCTATTGGGTTTAAGTCAGGGGATCGTGAAGGCCATTCAATTGTCTCAATTCCTTCATCCTCCAGGTACTGCCTGCATACTCTTGCCACATGAGGCCGGGCATTGTCGTGCATTAGGAGGAAACCAGGACCTACTGCACCAGCGTAGGGTCTGACAATGGGTCCAAGGATTTCATCCTGATACCTAATGGCAGTCAAGGTGTCTTTGTCTAGCTTGTAGAAGTCTGTGCATCCCTCCATGGATATGCCTCCCCAGACCATCACTGACCCACCACCAAACTGGTCATGCCGAATGATGTTACAGACAGCATAACATTCGCCATGGCTTCTGCAGACCATTCAACGTCTGTCACATGTGCTCAGGGTGAACCTGCTCTCATCTGTGAAAAACACAGGGTGCCATTGGTGGACCTGACAATTCTGGTATTCTATGGTAAATGCCGATTGAGCTCCACTGCGCTGGGTTGTGAGCACAGGGTCCACCAGAGGACGTTGGGCCCTCAGACCACCCTCAAGTCTGTTTCTGATTGTTTGGTCAGAGACATCCATACCAGTGGCCTGCTGGAGGTCATTTTGTAGAGCTCTGGAAATGCTCATCCTGTTTGTCCTTGTCCAAAGGAGCAGATACCAGTCCTGCTGATGGGTTAAGGACCTTCTATGGTCCTGTCCAGTTCTCCTAGACTAACTGCCTGTCTCCTGGAATCTCCTCCATGCCCTTGAGACAGTGCTGGGAGACACTGCAAACCTTCCGGCAATGACACACCTTGATGTGCCATCCTGGAGAAGTTGGATTTCCTGTGCAACCTCTGTAGGGTCCAGGTTTCGCCTCATGCTACCAGTAGTTACACTGACCATAGCGAAATGCAAAACTAGTGAAAAAAACAGTCAGAAAAGATGAGGAGGGAAAAATGTCAGTGGCTTCCACCTGTTAAACCATTCCTGTTTTGGGGGTCATCTCATTGTTGCCCCTCTAGTGCACCTGTTGTTAATTTCATTAACAGCAAAGCAGCTGAAACTGATTAACAACCCCCTGTGCTACTTAACTGACCAAATCAATATCCCAGAAATTTCATTGACTTGATGCTATACTCTGATTAAAAAGTGTTCCTTTAATTTTTTTGAGCAGTATATATTCATATATGCCTTTTTAATAAAGGCTTTGTGAGAGAAAAAATATAAAACTGACATGTAAAAACAGAACACAAAATTACTTAATTTATTTACTGAAGTAGTTAAAGTAAATTAAAAGTTTATTACTGATGAGAACTGTTTTAGGATCTAACAATGCAACTGAAGTGTATTTATCCATGTAATGCATAGTGCAGACATATTTTTATTTTAATAATTACAGCTATTGGGAATGAATGTAGTGAGGCAGGAGTTAGATCTGCTGCCTCAAGACTTCAGGGACAATTATGATAACCTGTTGTATAGTAAATTCCTGTAGTAGGAATTACAGTATTGAATTTAGAACAGAAGTAAGCCCAGGGATAGATTTGAATGAAAGTGTGTGAGTGGTAAAATAGAATATTTTTTTCTATATTTAAACTTTTTAATATATGGAGATTTTGCATATGGAACTGTGATAAATAATTTAAAAAATGTTTCAGTGTTTTGCTTGTGTGGTTGAAGGGGTCAATTTAATGCCTCTTTTAGTCCTTTAAAATGCATTCCTAGTTTAATACTTTTGTGTGCTAGCAATCCATTATGGTTGGAGTTTCTGTAAGATAAGTGTATTTTCTGGAGACCAAGCATATGTTTAAAATACCAACTAAAGTCCGTTAAGTTAATTTAGAGATCAGGCTAGCGTGATAATTTATATAGACACTAGGATTTCAGAGCTGCATGTCTTCAGCAATATGTTTGCTCTTGCATCTTTCTCTGATGTTTTCCTTTACAAAAACTAGACATCTTCCTGCATGAGGGCTGGACGGTAAAGATTGGTGATTTTGGACTGGCTACCGTCAAATCACGATGGAGTGGGTCTCAGCAAGTGGAGCAACCTAGTGGATCTATACTCTGGATGGTACACTCTAATTTGTTTAATCCTATCAGGACTCATTACTTAGAAATACAGGCTAAATGGTGCTATTCTGTTTTAATTCTCTTTTCTATTTCTCTAGTATCATACTCTAGAAATGATTTTTATAATTATCTGGCTTGGTCTTTATCTGTTTGTTTTCCATTTCCAGGCACCTGAAGTGATTCGTATGCAAGATAGTAATCCGTATACATTTCAGTCAGATGTGTATGGCTATGGAGTTGTCCTGTTTGAGCTTATGTCTGGAACACTGCCTTACTCTAACATTAACAATCGTGACCAGGTGAAGTGAAAAATGTAACAAATTTTCTTTGGAAAGCCCTAATTCTGTAACCTGTTTTTTTCAATGAATATGTATGTAGTTATAGTTTAGTTAACTAGAAATACAGTTGAACTATGGTTAGAAGTTGGTTTTACTAAATTATTGCAAAGTGAGTGTCAAAACTTTTTTGATAAGTATTTAGTATAATTTTCCATTAGCATAACCATGATTTTTTTTTTCTCTCTCTCTCTCAGATAATCTTTATGGTAGGACGGGGATATCTGTCTCCTGACCTCAGTAAAGTTTACAGCAATTGCCCTAAAGCCATGAAGAGGCTTATCATCGACTGCCTAAAATTTAAACGTGAAGAAAGGCCTCTTTTCCCACAAGTATGTATAATTTATTTATTTATTTATTTTATAACTAAACATGTGATACAGTGGGTGGCACAATGATATTTATATGTTCTTTCTGTTTCTGAATGTTTGATTTTTTCCCCCTACTGGCCAGGCTGCTGTTCCTTCCATATGCCAACGATGTGCATATCAGATTACTTGCTGTCTCTAAATAGGTCCTCTGTAAGCGAGTGTGAGGATATGAATGAATTGACATATGCACAGTTATGTCCATCTTGCATCCAGCACTGTTAGCATACATCCTGATCATCCATAATCCTGAAATAAATAGTGGCTAATAAAATGCACATTTTGCATAGAAATACTTTTGAGTTCTTATTGCCACATTGAATTTCCTAAGTCCATTTTGAAGATACAGAAGCTTATGGATAATGTACAGTAGCTATAGTATGTTAAAGAAGCATACTTAGACTTCATAAGATTCTAACATGCTGAATTCATCTGATTCTGTAGTTACAGGTTTGATGGACAAGTTTGCTGTACTTCTTTACTAACTGGAATTGGGAAATTAACCACCACATTTGCAGTTAATGCAACCCTGGACGCCAAATTCTTTTTAGCTGCACTTTTTAAGTAAACGTCACAATTCACAAAGAAAATGTGAAATTTTAATGGAACACATTTTTTTTCATGCAAAGAGCATCACAATTACTGCAAAAAAACTGATAATTTTACGTACTGCAAATGAACTGTAAAAACTTTAAAAAAAAAAAAAACAAAAAAACAAACTACTGCAGCAATCTATTATATGTTCAAGGTGCAACAGAGGCCATTGATGAACTTCATTAAATCATTGAGCCAACTCCGCTTAAACTGGCTGCACACAAACACATAGAGATAAACGCTGATGATTGCAGGCTCGTCTAGTGCAGCGGCTGAATCCCAGAGACAGTGGTGTTACAGTTCTGCCAGGGCCGGCAGTGCTCAATGAATATACGGCACTGACTGATCAGCTCTGGTGTGCTGGCAAATTGCTCTGTGAAGCAACTATAGCCGGTTGCGGGGTACAATGAATGTATGTTGCTGAATATACTCTGCTCCGGCTTGCTGGCAAATTTCATTGAGAAACAACTTTAGCCAGTTGCGGAGTTCAATGAATGTACGTCACCGAATGTATGTCGTCACAAATACTCAGTTCAAACTTATACGGTTATCACACTGTAAATTAATATGCTTTGAGTTGTATGCTCACATATGCATTTTTACATACATTAAATGACAGGGCAACTAAAACTAATGGAGAGGTATGAAAAAGTAGGACATTTAATTGCTACAAACCAATGACAAGTATTAAGATATCATCAGGACAGAGTGAGATGATTTAATGTACACAAAGTGTAATAACCGCCCATTAAAATAATCTATAACCCGTAGGGCAGGTGCATGGGGCAGCAGAAGCCCATCATGGTAGCGGTAGGTCCAAGATATTAAATGTCCCTAAACAGGCTGCTGGTTCATTTCACACACACGCACACAAACACACCAGGGCCAGTTTGGTATTACCACATTCACTAACGTGCACATCTTTGGGGATGTGGGAAGAAACCTCACACAGACACACATTTCCACAGTGACAAAAGCGAGTGGGATTCCAACCCAGAATACTGCATTTGTAAGGCAGATGTTCTTGAAATATGCTAATATGTTCATTTGTTTTATTTATAAATGGCTTCGCTCACCAACCCCTGGGTGGGTGCTACGCGCTAGCTACTTTGCAGACCTGCCTCGTGTGTATAGGGAAGCGGATGTACAATTTAAACAGATTATTTTCATGGGGATTGTTACATATGCATAATAGAACTAACCGTAGTAAATCATAATAAATTGAAAGAAAGTTGTTTCATGTTAAGAGGTATTCGTTGCGTTATATGTTTTCATTCTGTTTGACTTTGACATTAACATGCAAATACTTTTTAAGCTTACACTTTTAATGTAAAACTTAACCAAAAACAATTATTTTAATAAACATTTCGTCAATAATTTTGATTACGTGTTTGGACTTACATCATGACAATGCAACAAATAACTGCCCGTGAGTAAATATCGTTTTTTTTCTCTCTAATAAATAAACCAACTTTTTCGAATGTTTGTCCCTTTTAATTTTGTTCATTGTCATAGCAAAAGCTATTCTAATGGGAAACTGTAAACTTTTTAATGCGAATGGCATATCAAGATCTCCTTTGGTGTCTGTTATCCACGGAAGATGTACTACATTACCTTTCTTGTTGCCTGTTAAAATTTTACATGTCAGAATTGTACGACTAATTTTGAAAACAACTAATCTTGTCCTATTGCATAGCCCATCACTCAGACATAAATTACGCAATAACATTACGATACATCCTTCTTTCAACAGTAATGCGGCCGGTGGAAGACCGGATGGTATTAATGTTTTTGATATTCTACGGGATATTGTAAGTTGATGTTTTCATCTTGCACGCCATCATCACCAACTGTTTCAGCATAGTGTATTGATACGTATTTAACCAATTTGCCGTGTAAACGATTGAAAATTTTTGCATTAATTCGTTTGACTTCTTTGTTTCTTCGTGCTAGGATTGCCTGTGTACTCCTTTCCTCTGTTGGTAACACTTCGGGATGAAATTCTTCAATAAGATTTGGACATAATAAGTCTTTTATTGGGAACTTAAAGTGAGGAAAAAGTAAAAATTTATAAGAGCTGAGAGTGCAGGAACTGTGTGTGACAAAAGCATTCACACAAATGAGAGGTGAGAGGGACCGTAGGCGTAGTTGAAAATGGATGAGAGGATGACGGGACTTAGAAAAAATCTCTTAGCAATAGTTTCTTCTCAAGATTTTCTTTAATTTTTTTAGCAATATTTTAAATGTAACACTTTGAAAACACATCGGAATCAGATCTCAATGGGGGGAAAAAAATAATTCTGGGACTGAGTAATGTGTTAGGAATGAAAGGATGAAGCATTGTTTAATGGAAATTAAAATTATAAACCTACAGAGGGCTGAATTCAAAGACACTAAAAATCAAAGTGAAAAAGTGATGCGGCAGGCTATTCCATTTTAAAGAAATTTCATTGTAGCAACTCAAAATCGTACTCGGTAGTTTGTATGGCCCCCACATGCGTGTATGCATGCCAGACAACATTTGGGCATGCTCCTAATGAGACAATGGATGGTGTCCTGGGGGATCTCCTCCCAGATCTGGACCAGGGCATCACTGAGCTCCTGGACAGTCTGAGGTGCTTCCTGGTGGCGTTGGATGGACCGAAACATAATGTCCCAGGGGTTTTCTATTAGATTTAGGTCATGTGAACATGGAGGCCAGTCAATGGTATCAATTCCTTCATCCTTTAGGAAATGCCTGCATACTCTCGCGACTTGAGGCCTGGCATTGTCTTGCACCAGGAAGAACCCAGGACCCACTGCGCCAGCACAGGGTCTGACAATGGGTCAAAGAATTTCATCCCAATACCTAATGGCAGTCTAGGTGTTGTTGTCTAGCTTGTAGAGGTTTGTGTGTCCCACCGTGAATATGTCGCCTCAGACCATCACTGACCCACCACCAAAACCGGTCATGCTGAACAATGTTACAGGCAGCATAATGTTCTCCATGGCTTCTCCAGACCCTTTCATGTTTGTCACATGGTGACATGGTGAACCTGCTCTCAATCTGTGAAAAACACAGGGCGCTAGTGGTGGACCTGCCAATTCTGGTATTCTATGGCAAATGCCAATCGAGCTTCATGGTGCCGGGCAGTGAGGACAGGGCCCACTAGAGGACATCAAGTTTATTTCTGATTGTTTGATCGGAGACATTTACACCAGTGGTCTGCTGGAGGTCATTTTGTAGGGCTCTGGCAGTGCTCATCCTGTTCCTCCTTGCCCAAAGGAGCACATAACAGTCCTGCTGATGGGTTAAGGATCTTCTACGGCCTTGTCCAGCACTCCTTAGAGTAACTGCCTTTCTCCTGGAATCTCCTCCATGCCCAAAGGAGCACACAACGGTCCTGCTAATGGGTTAAGGATCTTATACGGCCCCGTCCAGCATTCCTTAGAGTAACTGCCTTTCTTCTGGAATCTCCTCCATGCCATTGAAGCTGTGCTGGGAGACAAGGCAAACCTTCTGACAATGGCACGTATTGATGTGCCATCCTGGAGAAGTTGGACTATCTGTACAACCTCTGTAGGGTTCAGGTGTCACCTCATGCTACCAGTAGTGACAATGACAGTTGCCAAATGCAGAACTAGTGAAAAAACAGTAAGAAAAGATAAGGAGGGAAAAATGTCAGTGGCCTTCACCTGTTGGACCTTTCCTGTTATGGGGGTTGTCTCATTGTTCTCATTTTTGTAAACATGTTCTTGTATACATAATGTGCAAAAGTATGTTCAGAAAAGTTTCAGAAAGGCATTGCTTGTTTTATACACCACTTTTACTTATTTGTCTTTATTTTATTATGAAGTGCAATAACATTGATCACATGCCCTTTTTTTTCCTGTTTTAGATACTTGCAGGGATGGAACATGTTCAAGACTCTCTCCCCAAAATTGAACGCAGTGCTTCTGAGCCTTCCCTACATCGTGCTGTGCACTCTGAGGATCTTAACCCACTGCTGCTGAATACAACTAGACTTTTGCCATTGTAAGCAAAATCCCCAGTAGAAAGCACTTCTTTCTGGAAAGCCAGAGCTGGATACAGGAACATTTCAGGTATTGGTGGCATACTCAACGAGCCAGATTGCCCCATCACCTTCAATAACTTCCGAGAGAGAACACACACCTGGCCCCAACAGCTGCCAGGGACCAGATAAACCAATCTCTCACTCCTCATTCTGGCCAAGCCAGTACAACAAACAGTTTGTATACTCGTCATGCTGCTTATTTTGACCTGTGTGCTGCTACTGAGAGCAACTGAAGCACTCAACTACCCTTTTATCAGATTTACACAGACTGAATGTGGATTATATTGGTGTACACTGCAATACCATTTTGCTGGGCTAGTTTCAGTGTAACTGGTGGACCCCAATAAAGACATAGAAATGGCTTTCTCCCATATACTTCACTAGAGCAGCCTAATGTGATTTTTAAACCACCTGCGGATCTATCCAGCGCCTCTAGTGTCTGCTGAGATATGCCAGATTACTCTAGTAAAATCTGGTCCTGTACTGTATGAATATGGAATCTTGGTGCAACAGTTGTTGTTTTCCATGTGATTAGGACTGAAACAGTTACTTGACTAGATTTATGCAGTATACTGTCTAGTAGAAATTAGCAGACTGAAAAAGTATCTTGGTAGCCTTTTACAATGAGAATTTTCCTTAGGATGCCCAGGTCAGTTTTTTATTTTGCCCTCTGTAATCCCGCTTATGAAGAAAACTTAAAAATTAACTTTGACAAGAGTGCAGACAGATTGTCTTCCTTATAAATCTGTTCAGGTCTTTTTTCAAGTTTGTGAACATTCCTGAATATGGGCAGTAAGCCTTTCTCTGAAAACAAAGTTTTTATTTTTAATAATTTTTATTTAGCTACCCTGGATCGATAGAAGGTAAAATTGTGATAGTCAATAATAAAAAAAAAAGCTTCTGCAGGTTTATTGATGTATGACAGGAACCAAATGCATGTACATTTGAGAAGACTTAAGCACTTTGTCCACTTTTACCAGAATCTTGCAACTAGAATAGCAGCACGCAATAATTTTATGTAAGAGTAGGCTGGTTTCTGCTTATTGTCTTAAAGATGTACAGACAAAAATCTAGTGCGTTAAATGTGGGTCTCTGGCTATCCTTTTATTGAGCAGGATGTTAAGTGTATAACAACAGATTGTAAACTTGGGAGTAAAGCACTAAATTTACAATCATTAAATCATTTTGCTTGCTGCTAAAATATAATTTCATAGCTGGACAAAGTGTTTCTACCATTCTTCTTGCAATACATGACCTGCCAGCAAGCTTACTTAGATTAAATGTGTTTTAAAAACGCTGCGATTCTGTACACCTCACTACTATAGACAACCTTCTCCTGCAAATTGCTAGCATAGCTGAGGTAAGGCATCTGCTCTTGAACATAAAAGATTATAAAAAAAAATGGATTTGTAATTGTGAAGGTAAGAGTAAAGTTAAACTGATTTATGGCTAAAAAAATGTGTGTGTCTGAGTCTCAAGCTGTGAAGTTGACCCATGCATTTTCTTTATATAATCAGTATTTTTAAATGGTTTACTTAGTGGCTTTTCACGATATTGTTTATGTCCTTGGAGATGGTTGATCGCAGTGCTGGAGAACTGCAGCCAAATATGTGTATGTTGTAAAACTGTTTAAAGGAAAGCAGCATGTTTAATTTAGACAGACAGTATGTTCACCATTATTAATTCAACAGGCTGACTGAGACTTGCAAAGACGAATGTTTGAATGTGGTATATGATTAGTACTCGGTTATAGGTCAGAACTCCATTTAGATCAGTAGGGTTTTTTCTCCCTCTTTGTCATCAATAGAGAAGGCCAACAGACACAGATACATGCTCATGCAATGTGTTCCGAGTTTCTGTTTGCAACCTGAAGAATAATACAATATATCTAGAGCTTTACTTTTGGACTTTCAGTTCAGTTAAGAACTAATCAATTAGAATGTGTTAGAAACGACAGGGATCTAAATGGCAAAGACCAGGGAACCAAATCTTAAAACTGTTTGAACACTTTCATTAGAGAAAAACATTAGCATTTAGACTTCTTTGTAATTAATCAAATAAAATACAAGTGAATATGTTGTAATGATGAACAGTAGATTAAAATTACACAACCAACCCTGATGGCAATCTTCCATTTATGAACTGTATTTCCTTTAGATTTCCTTATCATTTTATATATGGCAGGGTTAGCAGCTGCTTCCTGTAATTTAAGAGTGTACAATGCAGTGGTGCCCAGCGAACCAATTACATCCTTAGAACAGATTTGCCACTGGCCGTACCTTCTAGTGGAAAAGATGGGACATTTCTTGTGTCCTTACTCCTGTAGCAACATAATGCTTATTGCCATAATTTCCCGTGGCACACTCACAAGGCTAACAAGATTGACTGGTATGTGTTCAAGTAATTACATTCATAGAAACATACTAATAATAGTGTAATTGTTTGCTGTTTTTTTAAAAATGTGAAATGAAATGTGCACACATTAGGCAGCTAAAAAGTATTGAATGGCGTGTACTGCACTGCCTTGAGTTCATCAGAATGTGTGACCTTCCATTTTAAAGCCATAATCTAATGATAATATTGAGAAGCAGGATTTGATAATATGCAAACATATGTAGTACATATGCATGTAGAGATAATGCACAACTCCAGAAGAATGGATTGTGTTCACTTCTGTTTAATAATGAGATTCCTCCATGTCTAAAAATTGTAGTGCACTGAGCAAGTACCAGCCCAATAATAACAGTACTGCTCATATCCCAGTTCCTTTACTATCTTTATTGTCAATCAAATATTGTGCTTCTTTTATTGATGTCAAGGCCAAAGCAAAGGTTTATATCGGACCCAAAGAAGTGCATGAATAGTTTTGTTGTTCAAAATGTATAAAGTGTAAAAAAAATTTGCAGTTGTTTTAGCTGAGCTGAAGCAATGGAAAAATATTCTGCAGTGACAACTGCATGTAAAAACAGATAAATGATAAAGTGGTGTTATGGATTATTGTTTTATATCAAACTATTACTTTAGAATGCCAGATTTTTTTTATATAATGCAAAAACCAATTTGTTTGCAGGAGCAGAGAGTTAGTAGTTAGTTAACAATTATGAAACAACTATTGCATGTCTGAACAAAGCAAGTTGTGCCTTCAGAAAATAGACTTTAAATTGACTTTTAAAAAACAGTCTTGTTATGCAGTAAGTTCTTTTTTACATGCCTCAAATCAGAATTGGAGGTTGCAAAGTTTGCACATTTGTGTTCTTTGGTATCTTATCAACAGCATTAATTAAAGATATAGAGCATACTGAAATGATGAATAAATCACTGCTAGCTGGCATTGACTTCATTACGATTGCTGATACTTTCTGTTCATGTTTTAAATGCGTTATATGAAGTTGGCCCAGTAGAACTGGGTTCTTGCCTTGAGCTTGATGCTGTTATGGTAGACTCTGTACTGGCGTAGTAGGTTCAGACATTGGATGGAGGTTATGAGATGCTTGTTTTGGGGTCTTCCAACTCCCAAATCTTTGACTGTCACATTTTAGGAAATTCCTGTTATATCAGATATTTGTGTATCAGACTGAGGGCTGCATTGCAGATGGACCTTAACTTTTCAGGTACTGTTTTTAGGTGAGCAAATGAAAGGCTCACTTGGATCAAACTGTTCTGTTGTCATGTTAAGAGAATTGTTTCTGAATTAATGCTTCATTTGTACATGGCAAATTTAGATAAGAATTTACTTTATAGTGCTTAGCACTGAGTTTACGTAAAGCCAAATTTAGATTTGAAGTATATATTTATTGAAATGACAATGCATTTTAATAAAGTGTCTTTACTACCGTTCAATGAGACTCAGATTTTCTTGCATAAATCAGGCTGGATTTCTTCACTGTTCTACTTTGTCAATGTGGACATTTTGTTCCGACAACTCCATGCACAATTATACAATTTTAGGTTGCATTTTACTTTTACTATTGTCCACAATTTTTTGCAAATGACAGTAGGATAACATTTTGTTCTAGTATATGGATATCTGTTACTCCTGTATAGTCTGAGGCAAAGAAGGGTCAACAGTATATCTTGGCAGATATTGGCAGTTAAATACTTTCAATGAATGAATGAAGTTTGGCAGTTTCATAGATATAAACATTTGTAAATTGTATCTAATAGCAAAAATAATGATTTTAAAAAGACAGGTAAACTCAGTGGAAGAACACCATGCCTCAGCCATCTTTCCAAACAGTTCATTTTCCCAAGCAGCTCTGTGCTGTGTCTGTATGGATGTGCACTTGTGCAGAGCAACACTTAAAAAGGCGACTACAGCTGAATTGCTGGCCTTTTTAGCTAACATATACTAATTTAGTTTTGTTGTTGAGTGGAGGTCTAATGGCAGTTGGACAAACTGGAGTGTGGTTATTTGTGGCAATTAGGAAATTAAAAAAAAAAAAGGATCCACATATGGCAGCTCTCCATCTTCATGTTTATTATGAATGATGCCTGCCATCTGCTAGGTATGTAGGGAAGCAGGCAAACCAATGTGGACTAAAGCTGACCAAGCCCAACATTCCCTTTAGCCTTCAGTTTGACTTCCACTCCTTTGGCTTGCTGGCAGTGCTAAATAAGGACTGTCACTGTGTTAATACATGTGTGATGAATCTGCTGTTGTAATATACAGTATACTTTTAAAATATTCTGTTGGAATTTAGTGTCCCAGAGTGAAAAGAACTGGAGGAAAAGAATCTCATGTTGTAATGGCAAATAAGATTTTAGTTCAATTGTAAGCAATAACAAACAGCCTTCTATGTACAGCTGCCATCATTTAATAACCACTTCAGAAATGACCAGTTTTGTTTCTTTGTGATGGTTGTAAAAAAGTAAGCCTGAAATCCTGTAGATTTTTAGGTTATTTTGTAAAATATGAATGCAAAATTATATTGTGAAATGAATCGATGGTATTAGTGACTGAAAATATTTTGTTTTTTTCATTATTAAGAGACTTTTAGTGTTATACTATGCTGCAGTGCTGTTGGAAAAGTTTCCCTTGTATGTTTCATGATTTAAAAAAAAAATTAAAATCACTTTTTTTTTTATCCACGAGCTTACAGTATCAGTATATATGACATGCTATGTTTATGATAATTGAAATTGTTTCCATTAGACAACAGAGCTCAAATATCTGGAAATAACTTTTTGAAGAACTGAGACAACTGGATGTCAGTTAAGGTAAGGCCACATGCCAAAGTGGTACTGCAAATTTATATTTTTATGACTTACATTTTTGTATACATCAGAATTGTGTGCTTATTCTTGCTTCTCTTGTGCTAGCCATCTTAGACATGTCATTACCACTAACAGTCAAAAGAGGTGGACTACTGGTACCTGTACCAGTTTGTGGAAAGCCATATTGGCTGCAGGTCTTTATTGCTGTAAATCTGTCACTGCACAATTTTCCCCATTATGGAGCTCTTTACAACTTGTTTTTAGAACCTTGTAACATGAGTTGTCCTGTTATCTCGTCTGGACATTTTTAAAAGCTGTCAAGGTTTCTGTTTTAATGGCCATGACCCAGTAGTTTTGGTCTGAAGAAGCTCTTTCACAATTTTGTTTTGATTATTAAAGGAAAACTCCACACAATAATGATATACGTCACTTACCCCATGTAGTTTGCAGTGACAGCACAGTAAACCTTTTTAATCTAATGTTTTCATTCAAAAAGGAGAGAAGATTTTTGATATAATAGAAGCTGATCGTGCCCAATTTTGTACAATGGTAAACAAAGTGAAAAATGTCTATGGAAAAAATAAAAACATAATTAGCATGTAATTATCCAGTTGTATGAACAAAGCATGCAGTTTTTTGTTAATATGCTGTATATTTAAATGGTTAATTCCAGAATAATGAATACACAAACAAAAAGCTGAAACCTTGTTTGAATGACATTTTAAATTGAAGGCACTCCTCTCCCGCTCATTCACTGGTTTTGTCTTCATTTTAAAATGGCAGTTCCATGGAGTTTTAGTTTCGTGTTTTATGTATGCTGATCATTCTGGAAGTAAGTATTTAATAATATTTTAGCAAAAAAAATTGCCTTTTGCATGTTTTGTGCATACAGCTGGATAAATGACATGGACTATGCAACACAATCAACAGGAGTTTTTTGTTTGTTTTTCTTCTTCCCCATGGATATTTTTCACATTATTTGCTATTGTACAGCACTGGTTACTATTGGCCTCTATATCAAAACTACTTCTCTCTATTCTGCAACAAAACACGAGATTCAAATTCTTTTTGGGCCACCACTACAAAGTACACAGTGTAAGTAACATCTATTGAAAAAAAATTGTGTAGTATTCTTTTAAACTCAACTTCGACAAGTCTTTTTTAACATGGATCAATTTGACCAGTGCCTTTGTGAATTCTGAAGAGCCGGATTAATCTCCACACACTCTATGAATGATTTAATTCCATTAACCTGTTAAGAGTTGAGTTGGATATGTTCTTTAGTCCAGTGCATATGCTGCTACAGCACATCATACATGATTTCACAGTCTGACTCCAAAGTCCTGAACCCCCAACACCACAGGCTACTTTGGAGTCCAAACCCTGCTTAAATCTTTGGTAGTTTATTCACTAAGACATCTCAATTGAAGCAATCCTTGGAATTTCAGTTTTTAACTACTCTTATTCACTAACCTAAAACACAGTTCTTTGCATATTTTTTTGAGTGCTAAGATACATTTTTCCTTTCTTCCATTGGTCTCTTCCAGTTCATAGTTTCTCCTTTTTTGTTCTTGCAGCTGGTGTCGCAGCTCACTGTTTTCATCGGACAGGCCCAACAGGCAGTACTCCGCAGTTTTGCAAATTTCTTCAAAATCTGATGTCTGCACATTTGTCTCCAACCTATATGGCAACATATCTGCCTCAATCATTTTTTCGTTTTCCAGCTTCGTCATCACATCATTTAACCGTTCAATCTCTGGATAAACTATGGTAAGCATTGATTTTGTGAGATTATTGTTTCTCTCGGAAATAACCATCTGTTCTTTTAATTGCTCCATGATACGTTCATTGATGTCTTCTAGTGACTGGATCATAGAACTGAATTTTTCCACTGGTGCTGGTAATGTCTTGAAAAGAAAAAAAAGGAAAACTTTTAAATTTGCAGTATCCAGAATGAAACTGATTAATTCCTATCATGTACATGTAATACAGCTTTGTGATGTGTTAACAAGAGAGGTCAAAATGGAAAGTTAGGCTTTTCAAAAAAAAAAAAAAGTTTCTAAAACATAGTTCATTAAATTAACTGCTTATAGTAGAAGATTACAAGTTGTCTGATTTATATCTTTAATAATGGACACAAGTAAATAAGGGTATAAGAACATATTTATAAAAGGACTGAGACAAACAGCCACTTAGAATCATTAAACATACTTTAACAGACAAGTCTTCAACTTCCACTTAGTACACAAACTGTGATAAATTGAAGAGAACAGGGAGGTAAAGTTGGCCTTCCATATAGTATTTGTTTGATATTTGGGTACCTCTAAATCCAAAGCAGCCTCAATCCAACTAATATGTAAAAATGTGGATTTACTCAGTGTTTGAGGTGAAATATCAGCATTTGTTTTCAAATAATGAAAACACATTTTAATATCAACACATCCAAAATATATTAAGTAAATTGTCTCCAGAGTCCTATACATAAAACCTCAGGCTGTATCTGTATTATCTGAAATGCACTGTGCCTTTCACAATACCTGTAATGTCTCTAAGGCAGTACAACCATTGGCTTGGCGCCAGAGGGACCAACAATGTCAAATTCAGTGTGGGTTTCATGCAAAATAGTAATAGAATCGGCTTTAATGTCACTTGAATTGTCCAAATTTTGGTTAAAAATCACACCACAAATATTAGCACTGCTACAGAGATTCTTAACATGACATGCTCAATATTTTAGTATTGTAATATTAATAATATCAGGGCTGAATGTAGTTTTGTACTGAATTTAGAATGTACAAACTGAAGCCAACAAACAAAGTGTAGAATCAGCAAAGGTCAGCTTTAAATCACCTGTCCCATTCGGCTGCATCCTTTGCTAGGTCCTGTGGATGCTTTCTTTGCTCCCAGCTTCCCTGGCCAAAGCTCCAGAACTAAACGAGAAGAAAGTTAATGTTCTGAAAAGGAAAAGGGGAATTTTCGAAGCATCACACTTCTCTTGGTATTGAAGACCTGAATAGTTTTTAAAATGTTCTGTGTGTACATTAATGTTTAACAATTCATTAGTGGCTTAATCATGTACCTCATGATAAAGTACAATTGTGCACTCCAAGAATTTTAAACATTTATATATATTCAAAAATTATAGTGTCACTTACTAGTTGGCAATCCTACTACAAACATAAGGGCACATATCATAAGGACTTTCCACAGTTTAGACAGTGTCCTGAATGCAAAATGTACTATAACTGAGCATTCCAAGTATTACTGCAGAGGCTGTTAAGATACTTGAAATTCACTGCACATCCTTCCAAAACAGACTGCCAAGTTTTTCTTGTTAGGTTCATTAAATATATTGGCATATTTTTGCCTGTGCTAATAATATTTCAACTTTAACTTTAGTCTAATATAAAGAATAACACAGTTTGACATATTGGAGAATACAGGCAATACTTTGTTTTTTTGGCATCAGAATAATATATAAAGTATTTGCAATTACTATATTAAGTCACATTTTGTTACTGGTTATATTTGACTGAAGTTGACATCATATTAGTATAATATTGTATCAAGGGGTCCCTGGCTATTTCCATCCCTGTTATCTTCCAAAGCCTCTTGTTTTATTGGAGGGTCACAGGGCCACGAGACTATAACCCAGCAGCATTTTTTACATAGGAAGAAACCAATACAGTGTCAGATCATCGTGTCAGTTTATAGCTGTAAATCAGCTTGGTTTAGGGTATGGTAAGAAACTGGAGTAAATGCTACACACATAGTGCCAGGGTAGGCATTTGAATCCAGGGTGCTGGAGCAATGAGGTAACAGCACTAGGCTTTGCTGAAAAATAACTTTTGACCAGCATTCTTTTAGCCATGTGTCAGCAACCAATTAGGCCCATTCTATTAGTAGTAATTTATTAAATTAAAATATTATTGTAAAAATCTCCAAATATACTTAAATACATACCTCCTTGAGTTAATTTAGTATAGTATACTGTAGTTCAGGGTTGCAGGCAGACCAAGCCTGTCCCAGCATCAGCACTGTGCTGTGCCTGAGGCTAGAAGCTACCTTGAACATTTCGACTGGGAGTACGCACACACACATACAGATGTCTTTAGGAATATGTGAGAAAAAATCTTTCAAGAATGGGTTTTCAATTTGTGTCCAGTGTTGCTAGGATATGTTCTACCCTCCTTAACTCTTCATGACATTGCATGGTTTTCATAATACTGGAGCAAAACAAGGTACATTTCAGCAAAGAACTGGACAAAATGTGGCAATGCAAGAGTAAAAATGTTTGACTTCATATTTACGCTATTCTGGACTAGATTTACTTTTTTATGCAGTTCCAGAGTTTACACTTAAAATATGATTTTCCGTTTATTACTAAAACATATTTTTTAGGAGGCAGAACATATCAAATCCTTATGCTCTTTGTGAAAATCAAACCTACTTTACCCTACTCGTGCATAAGATACCAATTTACATTATTAGTGTTCCTCATTAAAGTCGCTTCTTAGAATTGTCTTAGGAATTATTCTTTTTTTTTTTCAAAAAAGTGATGATCGTACAACCTTGCAGCAGCCCTTGGGATCTCAATATTAATGGTTATTTTTCCAGATATTCAGTTTACCATTTACAGCGTTAACTGTCCTCTTCTGATACTTCTGGGTCACATCAACAACAATCCATTTTTTCTTTTCTAACATGTAAGGTAACATACAAGTTTCAACTTGTTTTATGCACCATGTTATTAATCTCAAGCACAGTAGTCTGCAAGCTTGGCATCACCTTTCCTTGTCATATGAAGCAAATCAGCGTTTGAATGAATACTAGCTAATGACCTTCATTGCACCATTGAATGCTGACACTAAACACTGCCTCTGCACGTTACTGTGTCGATTGGTGCAGTGCCGGCAATCTCATCATTCTAACACTAAACATATACAAATCTGACCATTGAGATTGTGATGCTCACTTCTTTAGTTACTCCACACACCTCCCCTGTGTTTGTGTGTGGTTTCACCCAGGTGCTCTAGTTTACTTGCTTGATACCAAACAAAGATGTGAATGGCTGGTTTCTTTCTGCAGTCCAGTAATGCATATGTTGGGACATTTTCTTTGTTCCCAGGCAGATGCAAGAAAGCAATTTGGCCAGTTAAGCAATCAAGTTTTTTTTTTAATCCACCAGCTGCTCTCTGAAAGATTATTTACAAATTAAAGGTGCAAGGATAAATACTAAAATCTACAGCTTTGTTATATACAACATTTTACTGTAGTAAAAAAGTTACTTTTCAACATGGGCTGTTTGTTTGTTTTGCATAATTCAGGCAATAAAGAAATATTTTAAATGTCAGTTTAATCAAATCTACACACAGATACCCTGTACATGTGTCAATAAATTTGATCTACAGTTCACCTAAATATCACTTTTTTCTGATTATGTAAGCATTGCATTATTGCTCTAACTATAAATCATATAAACATTGGTCGAGTCTCATTAAAAGTAGCAGTATATAAGTTGTTAATGACTGATAGATTAACCTCATTAGTGTTACATTTTTTTCTCGAAAAAACATCTAAAAAGCATTGTATTTTTTGCCTTAAAAATTACATATTAAAGCTCATCTTTCTACTGTAAAAAGCACAAAACACTAAGTACAAAGTGTAGAAAGTATAATAATGATACAAATAATTAAATAAAAAATAATGCTAATACCATAT
Organism: Polypterus senegalus; assembly: GCF_016835505.1. Taxonomy (NCBI): domain Eukaryota; kingdom Metazoa; phylum Chordata; class Cladistia; order Polypteriformes; family Polypteridae; genus Polypterus; species Polypterus senegalus. Next base: position 80,907,566 of record NC_053166.1, on the reverse strand, counting down.
ATACTGTCAAAATGTATCATTTGTGTGGTATATCTTGAAGCATGATAAAATACACAATCCAGCATCATAGTTGGGACAACAGCAGTGTGATTCCTTCAGAATTTTCTTTCCAGACTGATCAGCTTTTAAACCGCACACTGCACATGTGCAATTGACATAAGTATCACTTTTAGATTCATCACAATCACTTTTGATTTCACTGCCTGAAAACAGATTCACTTCGTCATCACTGCTTGTATCACTGTCAAGAGCGTGCAACACCTAAACTGCTCAAAAATGTTTCTTACGAGACGCCATTATGAGGCTTGGACATATCTGTACTGTTGTCGCTTACACAAGACAAGCCTATATCATTTCCCAAGCAATGCTCAGCACAAACACTGTTGGCACTTTTATAGCCTGAGTGATCTAACGCTTACACGTCAAACGCTTATACAGTTTCCCGAGTGATGCTCATGACTAACATTTTTAGCAATGTTTTTACAGCTCGAGTCTAATGCTAAGGAGGTTAAAGTTTTAAGTGTTTGGAATTACCAAGATGCATGAAAACAATGCTACAGAGAGAAGGCCAAACAAGTTAAAACCATTTACTAAATGACAGATGTGGAGGTGGATGGCACAGGAATTGAAGAGTCACTACAACTGGCACTGTAAGCAGAACACGCACGAGACGCAAAAGAGACTGACTGTGGAAAGTAGAGGTCAAAGCAATGCAGATGATGAAAAGGCGCATCTTGCAAGAATGTATTATGTCACCCTAATGGCAACTCTGAGATAGTTCTGTGATTTTTGTTGTTTTGGGTTTTTTTTTTGAGAATGTTGAAAACAAGTCTGGTTCACGTTGTTTTAAAAAGGAAAACAAAAAAAACTAACATCTACCGCCTCTCATAAAATCGTCATGCATATTTTGTAATAAGGTAGGTGCCAGTGACAAAAATGGCACAAAAATTTTAAAAGTAACACTGTTATGATTAGTTTTATTTGAGTAGTGTCAATCTGTACATATTTGAATATATATTCAAGTTTTGCAAGTAAAACTTTGTTATATGACAGTAGACCAATGATTTTTATTAGTGATCTGTTACATCCTAAAATGAACATTTCAATTTTAACAGAAGTAAATTTATTCTGAGAAATAAACAATTCCTCATCAAGAAATTATTATTAAAAAAAAGACTATCCTATGAATATTAGCACCCCTGCATTTAATATTTTATACAGCGTCTCTTTGCCAATAAAATAGCATTGAGTTTTCTCCTTTAAAATCTTATAAGGTTGGAGAATATAGAGCAGGGAAACTGAGAACCGTACCTTTTTACAGAATATGTCCAGATCCTCCTCATTATTCTCTTGTGTACTCTTTACCTCACCCCATAGGTTTTCAATAGGGTTTAGGTCCAGGGACTGAGAATGCCATGGCAGAAGCTTAATTTTATGTTTCTTTAACCAGTTTTGTGCTGATTTTATCATACTGCATATTTTGAATCCACTGTTCTGCTGGAAGATCAGACCAGATTTAAATTTAAAATCTTCTGCTATTTCATGGAGTCCATAATGCCATGTCCTATAACTAGTGTCGCGGATGGGACTGGAGGAGGGCTTGCGCCTCCTCCAGACCACGAGAGGGTGACCGACCGGGTTGTCATCGCCAGGGGGGGGCGCCCCGATGCCTTGGGAGCCCTGGACCTCGGCACTTCCGCCACACCAGAAAGTGCTGGGGGGAAGAGGAGTAAGGATACCCGGAGGACTTCCGGCTACACAGCTGGTGCTTCTGCCACATGGGGGTGTGTGGCAGCGGAGGCTCCTCAGGAAAGCACCTGGAGCCCATCCGGAGGGGCATAAAAGGGGCCGCCTCCCTCTATTTGATGGCAAGAGTCGGGTGGAAGTGGACGGAGCTCGGAGGAGAGGAGTGGAGGCGGTCTGAAAACGGAAAAGGCATTGTGTTGGCCAGGACTTGAAGGGGAGATTGGTGCTGCGGCACTGGGTTTGTGCACTGTAAATAGATTGTAATTAAACGTGTGTGGAGAAACAACATGTCTGCCTGTCTGTGTCCGGGCTGTACCCCACACTAGGTTCCCAGGGCCTTTGGCGGAAAATCTGCTTCACAACATCACCGAACATCCACCATACTGACAGTGAGGATCAGGTTCTTTTTGATATAGTTGCCATTTTTTTGCCAAACCCACCTCCAGTGTTTCTTGACAAAAAGCTCAATTTTGTTTTGTCTGACCATAACATGTGGTCACAGTGAAAGTTCCAGTAGCATTTAGCACACTGCAGGAGCTTATGTTTGTGGTGGAATGACAGGCAAGGGTTTTTTGTAGCATGGCTTCCAAATCTCTTGGCATGGAGGTGGCTTCTGATGTTAGTTTTAGAGATATGGTGACACCAAGGTGCCTCTCTTACCAGCCTGCTAACTGTGTTTGGTAAAAGTTCCATTCAATACAACAAAAAATAAAGTTTGAATGTGTAGTGTAGATATGGGCATTTTCAGGCAAGTAGAAGTTTTTTATAGCCATTCCCTGACTTATGAAGGTCAACACACTTTTCTCTTATTTGGATTGTGTGTTCTTTTATCTGGGGCAGTGCAGTGGTAGTACTGCTGCCTTGCAGTACGGAGACCTGGGTTTGCCCTCCGGGTCCGCCCTGCGTGGAGTTTGCATGTTCTCCCCCTGTCTGCCTGGGTTTCCGCCCACAGTCCAAAGACATGCAGGTTAGGTACATTGGCGATCCTAAATTGTCCCTAGTGTGTGGTTAGTGTGTGTGCCCTGTGGTGGGCTGGCGCCCTGCCCGGGATTGCTTCCTGCCTTGTGCTCTGTGTTGGCTGGGATTTGCTCCAGCAGACCCCCATGAACCCTATGTTAGGATATAGCAGGTTGGATAATGGATGGATGGATGTTCTCTTATCTTTCACTCATTGATGAATGAATAAGGGCATTTGGCCTCTAGTCCACCTCATGTTTATACCCCAATGAAACAGGAATTCATGAATTACTGCTTGAAAGTTTCTACACACTCTGATCAACTTAAAGTGAGATATGCAAATAGAAAAATACTTTACATTTTTGAGTGGTGCCAATAATCATGGCTTGTGTATTTTTGTTAAATTTCTTGATGAGAAATTAATTTTTTCTCAAAATAAATTTACTTCAATTAAAGGTTGGATTTTTCTCATTTTTTTGGTGTGAGATTTGGGTAATTCACCAAAAAAAAATTTTTTTACTGCCCTTTTCATTCATCTTTGGGCTGCCATCAATTGTGAAGGAGACTGTATACGATATGTAATGAGGTTCTCTGTTTGTCAATTTAATTGTTTTGTTAAACTATTGACTGAATCACTCTGATGCCTTTTGCTTTGTTTTTAACAACCCTTTCCACTACAATCTACACCGGCATTCTGAGGAAGGTTTTTATTTGCTGGTGAAATCAGAAATTTTACTATAAATTGATCCTTATTCTGTTTTATTTACAGGGCTTACTGCAAATACTTGCAAGTCTGTTTGTTGTGCTCCTAGGAAATGCGTACTGTGGGAAAAATTTCTCAGCATTATAGATATGATGGGCAAGTGCATATGCTGATGACTTTGAAATCATGATGATTGTGGTGGGGGTTTTAAATTAATTGTCAGTCACTTTATAAAGTACACCTGTCCTTCCTGGATAATCAAACACATAGTGGCCACATCATACTTGCGAGCAAAAGCAGCTATGCAGGAATCAATATATTAGAATGTAATAACATTAGACAAATTTTGATGAGTGCAGACCTGGTTGCCAATCCTATTTACCTAATATTACCAAAATCACATTAAGTTCAGTGCCCAGGCATTTATTCTGTCTACATTTCTCTGCAATGACTGCTCTGATTCTAGATTATCTGCCATTACACCTAGCAAAACATAATTTGCATTCTTAAAATCATATACATTAGCATTCAAGAGTTTGGAATCACACAGGAAAGGAACTTTTATGTTTTGGATAGAAATTGATACAAAATTAAACAGCTTTCTCAAGAAACGCATCAGTCTATTCTTTTTCTCAAGAAACATATTGGCCAACTTCTTATCTAGAATTGAACTTTAGGAATACCAGGATTTTGTATCCCAAGAATGACAATTTGCTTTATTTAACAAAATACATGTTTCGGCTGGGGTAATACAATTACAAAGGTTTTGTTAATAACCACTTTGCATTTAAATATGACTGACTAAGGATAAGTCAATAGTGTTTACCAGTACTAATTGCTGCTGAAAATTATAAATTTGTTGTTTCAAGCATGGCCATTTACAACATCAGTAATGTTTTGAGTATACTTTTAAATAAACGTCATGGTACCTTTTGGATAAAATACAAATTTCTGTCAAAAACAAAATTTCTGGGTGATTGTAGACTTTTCAAATATGTATACTGTATAATGGCAAGAAAAAGTATGTGAGCACATCACCTTGTTACTTGTGCTGCTGATAACAGCACAGCAAATGACAGTGTAATTATAGAAGTGAAAGTCCACACAGGCTTAAACTTGCTACAGCTAAATTTCAATAATCATATGCAATTAAGTAGGGTTTAACCTACATGCCCAGAAACGGCTAGTGTGTTTTGTTTCAGTGATTTAATTTATATAAGCATGTGTCTATTGCAGAAATGCAAGTTTTTATAATAACCATGTAATAGTGGCATTTCCTAAGCATAACAGAGCAGACCTCCTAAGAAGATGGCCAAGCTGAAGCATGCCTGCAAGGAAGAAGGCTTCAAAATTCCTACTAAACGTTGTGTAGGTCTGATCTGCAGCTTCCAGAAGTGCTTGTCAGAGACGTTAATGCTGCCAGTGGAGGTGTGACCAGCTATTTAAATCTAAGGGTCCATTTACTTTTTCCACATCAAGCTTTTGTAATGAGTGCTTGATGGTGTGTTCAATAAAGACATGGAAGTTTGTATTTGTTTGTGTGGTTTTCATTGGTCTGAAAATGCACCTGAATGACTAGGAAAAAACAAAATTTCAACAAATTAATACAGAAAAACCAGGTAATTCCAAAGAGTTTACATACATTTTTTTGCCACCGGAAAATTAGCAGTGAATCCTGAGGGACACCACTTTTAACATCACTTAATTCTAGAAAGGTTCCTTTTACCAGAACTGTCAGTTATTGACGATTGAGCACATTTTTTACTTATCTAGATGCTGCAATTTGAATTACCACTTAGTAAGTTGTGCAGTTTAGAAGAAAGGTTCAATTTATGAGTGGCTTTGAATGTAGCATTTTTGGGCATACCAGCATAAATCTAAAAGTAACTGAAATACTCCCCAGTTTTTCACACCTGGTATTGTTATTGCCATCATGCCTAGTGGCATCACCAACGGTAGTGCTAAAGTAGAAAAAACTTGGTTTATACAGAATAATAGAAGTATCATGGTTAACTAAGAACTAAGTCCACAAATACTGGTTGGACTGAAAATTCTTGGTTTTGAATCCAGGTTCCTGTCAGGTGCAGTACCTGAATATAGGGAAAAACCTGAAAGGTGGGCAAAAATGGAGACCTGTGGTGACAATGTACTAGATGATACAAATCTGTTTATGTCAGTAGTGCACCCAAGAAAATAATACTGAAGACCATCTCACCACAGCTATTGGAGTTCAATCAAATTGAGATCTGTGGGATGAGATGGCACATGCTAACTGGAGTATAGTTCTATTACCACCTAACCTGCAAAAACACCAAAGTTATTGTGGACATCACTATGTCATTCTTCACACTCATTGCCGAGTCGCTATCTTAGCAATTTAGGTTATTCTGAAGACAGAGGAAGAACACATTTGGTTGGTGTGCCTAATGAAATAGCCATTCATTGTACAAAAATGTTATTTGAATAGTACTGCTGTAACTTGAGTTAAACTTGCATTTTAATTTCAATGACACTTGATCTCTCTTCTTCATCTGCAATGCAAATACAGTGGCTTGCAAAAGTATTCGGCCCCCTTGAACTTTTCCACATTTTGTCACATTACAGCCACAAACATGAATCAATTTTATTGGAATTCCACGTGAAAGACCAATACAAAGTGGTGTACACGTGAGAACTGGAACGAAAATCATACATGATTCCAAACATTTTTTACAAATAACTGAAAAGTGGGGTGTGCGTAATTATTCAGCCCCCTGAGTCAATACTTTGTAGAACCACCTTTTGCTGCAATTACAGCTGCCAGTCTTTTAGGGTATGTCTCTACCAGCTTTGCACATCTAGAGACTGAAATCCTTGCCCATTCTTCTTTGCAAAACAGCTCCAGCTCAGTCAGATTAGATGGACAGCGTTTGTGAACAGCAGTTTTCAGATCTTGCCACAGATTCTCGATTGGATTTAGATCTGGACTTTGACTGGGCCATTCTAACACATGGATATGTTTTGTTTTAAACCATTCCATTGCTGCCCTTGCTTTATGTTTAGGGTCGTTGTCCTGCTGGAAGGTGAACCTCCGCCCCAGTCTCAAGTCTTTTGCAGACTCCAAGAGGTTTTCTTCCAAGATTGCCCTGTATTTGGCTCCATCCATCTTCTCATCAACTCTGACCAGCTTCCCTGTCTCTGCTGAAGAGAAGCACCCCCAGAGCATGATGCTGCCACCACCATATTTGACAGTGGGGATAGTGTGTTCAGAGTGATGTGCAGTGTTAGTTTTCCGCCACACATAGCGTTTTTGCATTTTGGCCAAAAAGTTCCATTTTGGTCTCATCTGACCAGAGCACCTTCTTCCACATCTTTGTTGTGTCCCCCACATGGCTTGTGGCAAACTGCAAACGGGACTTCTTATGGTTTTCTGTTAACAATGGCTTTCTTCTTGCCACTCTTCCATAAAGGCCAACTTTGTGCAGTGCACGACTAATAGTTGTCCTATGGACAGATTCCCCCACCTGAGCTGTAGATCTCTGCAGCTCGTCCAGAGTCATCATGGGCCTCTTGGCTACATTTCTGATCAGCGCTATCCTTGTTCGGCCTGTGAGTTTAGGTGGACGGCCTTGTCTTGGTAGGTTTACAGTTGTGCCATACTCCCACTTCTGAATGATCGCTTGAACATTGCTCTGTGGGATGTTCAAGGCTTTGGAAATCTTTTTGTAGACTAAGCCTGCTTTAAATTTCTCAATAACTTTATCCCTGACCTGTCTGGTGTGTTCTTTGGACTTCATGGTGTTGTTGCTCCCAATATTCTCTTAGACAACCTCTGAGGCCGTCACAGAGAAGCTGTATTTGTACTGACATTAGATTACACACAGGTGCACTCTATTTAGTCATTAGCACTCATCAGGCAATGTCTATGGGCAACTGACTGCACTCAGACCAAATGGGGCTGAATAATTACGCACACCCCACTTTGCAGTTATTTATTTGTAAAAAATGTTTGGAATCATGTATGATTTTCGTTCCACTTTTTACGTGTACACCACTTTGTATTGGTCTTTCACGTGAAATTCCAATAAAATTGATTCATGTTTGTGGCTGTAATGTGACAAAATGTGGAAAAGTTCAAGGGGGCCGAATACTTTTGCAAGCCTCTATATTCTGCCCTGTTACAAGTGTGGAAATGAAGGAATTGTGGAACCTGCATGCAGTTTAAAAAAAGGAAAGGTACGTGAGAAAGATAAGAGATTTGTGCTCAGTTTTTATTCTCAGACCAGCATAACGTCAATGCTCCTTAGCCACAAGAAACAAGGTGACTCTCTACCATAAAGCACTGAACCCCCATCCCCCTGTTTTAAAAAGCAAGAAGTTAACAGAGTAGAGTTAAATACACAAAAGATATTTAAAACCTGTTGCATGTCTACATGCAGAGTAATCTGGCCCGTATAAATGAATTTAAACACTATGTGGAGAAGTCTCAAAGTGAAATTCAGTGAATACTGATACTGAACAAATAACGAAAAATAATTAACAATACATTTTCCAATCATATTTTGTTTTTACTCAACAGTAAAACAAGGAATTGAAGATTGAAATATAAACTTTTCTTGATTTTAAGTAGTACTATAATACATGGGTGACTGACAAAATAAAGAAAGTATAATTAAAGGAGTGACTATAATTTAATGAAAGAAGGTGCTTCAACACAGGAGTGGCTATTGAAATAGTCAAAATTACCATGTTGGGTTGGATCAGAGATCTTGAGGACTTTGTGGGAGGGCTCATTTTTTAGGGACATTTGGGGGGAGCAACAGTGACAAAGTGCACTTGGCGAGCCCCTGTGATACTGTCAGAGAAGTTAAACAGAAGGATATCAACTAGGCATGACTGTTTATGAAAGAGCAAACTCCTGGATTGTATTTTCCATTTTTAGATTTGGAAAGCAATGAAAACAGACAAACATCTTATTTCATTTGACAGAAAATATCAGTCTTAAGTAGGAGCAGGGAATGTGAATGTTCATTAAGAGTAGTGAACTGGGAACTTCAAGAGACAAGTACACTAGAATCAGGTGCAGTGCCTAAGCCATTTGCTACACTTTAAAGTACACTTTTGCCAATAAATAGTCTCCACAGGTGACACAAATAACAAAACCAATGATCTACTGGGCAATTGAAAAAACAATCATACTGTCAAGTGAGTCTGCCTTTATTATGCTGTAAAAGCAGACTAGTACATGTGTGGTACACACCAAAATAAACCTACATGCACAAGTGGTTCACTTCCCACTGACAGCTCTGGTTGTCTGTTATGCAGTGCATTTTTACTGGCATGTTTTGGGTTAACTAATTTCTACAGCGTGCAAGGTAAATAATAATAAATGTGAAGCATCTCAGGCTGTTCATGATGGTAGTTGAATTGTTACAGGGGTTATTCCCCAATCCACTGTCCACAAGAGGAGTATGACAATGACTTAAATCATACACCATGGCTATACTGGGCATCATCTCTCAACCAGCTTAATTACTTCTGGGAAAACAATGGAGTAGGTCCATTAAAGTTATTTTAATTGCCATTTTTAATATAAGAAATTATTCTCTAATACAAGTTTCACACTTTTTTGTAGCATTAATAGTAAAAAGTACAGTAAAATTCTTACCTGCGTGTTCAACCATACATGCAAGTTGCAGTACTAGAACATGTCAGCTTACATGTATTCTGTTTATTTTGTAAATTACCTGTACATTTTTTTAAGATGGTCTTAAACTTAAAATATTTGTCTGAAGATTTATAATAAATAATATATATATACGGTAGTAGTTGTCCCAAAAACTGTCATAATAGCCTGAGGGACTCAGCAACCCTAAACTGTACTAAGTGGGTTTGACAGTGTATCATGAATTTATATGTACTGTGTTAGTGCCTCAGTAAAGTTAGTAATATTCCAAAAAAGAGGGTGTAGATAATGCAAATATTCTACTAGTAAACTGTTAGCTAGGAGAGGAATCTAACAAGTAAACAATATCATCAAGATCTGGAGACCCCAAAAACGAGGCCGGGTGGATCAAAGCAGTTAACAGTAGAAGAGGGAACGTGGAGGGTGGGAACTTGCACATAGGAGGTAGATCAACAAGTGAGCAACATATTAGTGTAGTAACCCGGGTTGGATGGGGCTGGGTATCAAAAAGAGTTCACTGAACTGAGGAGGATACCCAAAAAAAGGGCATAGACCGTTTTAAAACAGTGGAATATCCATCAAGTAGTTGCCCAACTATCATTTAAATAATCTAGTACAGACATTCATAAATGTCAAAATACAATGCAGGGTTGGATTTCAATGTGTGATAGACATGGGAATTACACCAGCATAATAATGATTTGGGAGGGAGGGGGTTATAATTTTGAGTGGGTTTTGGCATAGGGTTAATGAGGAATGATATCATCATGGACTACCATGTGTACATTCTAAATGTATTACGATATTTTCTCTCCAGTACATGAAAACAACACTAAAAATCAATACTAAAAATAAAAATTCTAAACATTATTATATGTACTATTAATTTAGTGAATTCCAAGATAATTCAAGAGATGTTAATTAAAGCAAACTGTTCTGTGTTTGTAACAACATGCTTTTAACAATCAGGTTTGTCAGAGAATCCCTCTGTTAAGTTTGTAACATTTGATAATGTAGGATTATATTAGCAGATTAAAACACTTGTTTAAAAAGTAATATTTAACAGATGAGTCAAATTAATTCACAGAATCCTTGTGCTTTAATTTTCCAAATGTGACACTTTTTTTTTCTAGACTTGAATGTCCAATGTGAAATCAAGCTTATTAGTTTATCATTAATACAGTACATTTTTTCTGGACTCCTGTAAAGTGCCCTTGTTGTGCTGTTTTCAGTGTAGCTTACCGTATTTAACAGATCAGACTGTTACTGCTTAGCCTGTGTACTAGTCCAGAATTACAATATTAATTGTACTTACATTACATTCACCAGCATACCTTTCAAATACGTGACACGTGTGCATTTGCCACATTTTAGAGGTTATACTAACGAACATTAGTTTAGCTTCAAAAAACAAATGACACAAATTTAGCATTTGCAGATTTACTTTGCAGCTGTGAAGTATTGTTATTTTGTCTGTCCTGCTAACTGGGATAATGGCAGTGCTGTGTGCTCAAGTAAATGGAGAAGCTCATGTCATTCATTGCCAGTGTTGGCAATCTATATTATTATTATTTAGCATACACCTTTATCCAAGGTGACTTGCAAAGCAATTTGTAATATATACAGAATGAAGGTGTAAGCATCAAAGCAGCACAAAACAAGATTAAAATGCAAGCACAATGAAGTAAAACTGCTACACTATTATACCTAAAACAGACTAAGACAAAAAAATCAGTATCCTAAACCCTTTGCCAGTACAACAGCAGCTATCGTATGCAAAAGAAGCTAAGCAGATTCAAAGTATTTAAGGAAAAGGTGTGTTTTTAAAAGACTCCTAAACACAAGTGGGTGCATTTATCAATTGACAGATGAAGATTATTTCACAGCTTTGGAGCAATAACTGAGAAATGGTGCCCAGGCTTGGCACATCTGGCAAGAGGAATGGCCAGCAAGAGGCAGAAAAGAGATTTCTTTAAGAGACATATGGAGAGACCAAGGGTTGGAGAATTTGAGGAGCAGAACTGGAACTTTGAACTGGAGAGTGGAGAGCCTGAAGCAGAGTAGTAGTAGGAGTGAGACAAGAAACCAAGAACACCAGTTTAGAAGCTGCATTCAGGAGGATCTGGAGAGGTTGGATAGCAGTTGATGAAGAGAGTTCCTGAACAAGGCAATATGTAGCAAAATTACTGAGGAAGGGAGCCAGTTCCTTTGAATATAAACGGGCAGAACTGGGTCATTGAAGGCATCTCTCTATTATAATAAAAAAAAATATCTTGAGAGACAAGATGTAACTTTCTTAGAGAGACACTTTCACGTCCCACGAGACAAGACTGTGTGTCGAGAGATTTAGCCATGCCGGAAGTAAAAGACAAAGAGTAGATGACAAAGTAGAACATCTTAAAGAATTCAAAAACGTTGGCGAGATACACATGCAGAGCAGGTTAGTGATAATGGAAGTACGTAAATTCGAAAGTCTCAAAAAAATGATAGTAAAGATCGTCTTAGAGCAAACAAACGGAAATTATTACTCGGTGAAATAACGGAACAGCAAAAAGATACTGAATATATTGTTTGGATTTAAACGTTAAGCCGGAGACTTGTAGATCATCTAATTCGTGTTGCCATCAGAGAAAAGTAGTGTTTCTTCCCAATGAAGAGGTGTATCTGCAAGAATTAAAAGATTTGTTGTTTGGTGAAAGTGAAATCCCGTGAGAGAAAATTTCAAGCCCCGCGAGACAAGACTTTATGCAAAGAGATTTGGAAAAGTCCTGCCCACATCTAAAACATTTACAACCACGTACACAGTTCAATCATTTCTCATTTGTGCGAATGCTATTTTCAGGCACAGTTCGTGTAGAGAGAAAGAAATTATATTTACTCACGGGCAGTTATACATTGCGTTGTCACGATGTAATTATAAACATGGAATCAAAATTCACTGTGATATTGACGAAAAGGTAAAAGCGAAAAGATATTGAATATATGGACATAGGTGATAAGACAGAAGTATGTAGATATTGTTTGGCTTTAAACTTTAAGTCTGAGAGTTGTAGATTGTCTAATTCGTGTTTCCATCAGGGAAAAAAATAGCGTTTCTTCCCAATGAGGAGGCCTATCCACGAGAAAAGATTTGTTGTTTGGTGAAGGTGAAATCCACATACACGAGTGGCGCCAGCAGGGGGGTTGGCGAACGAGGTATAGATGTTTGATGCATGAAAGCATAGAGTCCAGAACCACACAAAAGTTCCTGACCGTGATTGATGGTGAAAACGTGACATCTTCAAGGTCAATACATAGAGATAAATCAGTGGACAGAGAATTAGAGGGAAATTACAAGATACTGACTTTGAAAGGTAAAGTTTAATGTCATGATTATTCATCCATGATTAGATGGCAGCAAGACAAATGGAGATCTGGGCTGAAACCTGTGGCTTGAAGGAGGAAATTGGAGAATCTTTTGTTATTCCAATCTTCTGTTATTTTGACTGACACTTTGGTCTGTTTGTCAGGGAATTGTGAGAGTAAATGGGGAATAGCAAGATGGGCATCAAGTAGCTGGAAGACAGCATTTCACAGGTGAGCCCCACTACACTGAGTGAAAAGTAGAGGACAAGCTTAGGTTGCAAAAAAACATTCACTGCTTATTACTACTAATCACAATGCCAGAAGATGGAGATATGGGAATCTGCTACAAACCACTATGTCATGCATTTGAAGGATATATTTTGGCAACATTTTAAAATATTGTTGGAGTGGTTTAATTTACATTGGCTTAGTAGGATCGATGAAACTATTTTTTAAATCAATGCTGATACAAGTGTTTTATGTGTCGCTATTTCCGATACCTATATGGAGTACTTTTTAATGAGTACTAGTGGGCTTCGCTTGCCAACCCCCATGTTTGGTTTTCCGGATACACACTTTTAAGATTTATTTTTTCTTTGAATTGTTGCTATTTCATTAGTTTCACTTTTATTTCAGAACTTCTGTAAAAACTGTATTTGGAATCTCTCGAATCCCAATATGCTGAATCTTTTAAATGAGGTCAGTCAGACATTTGTTTAATGACTTTGTACCATAATTCAGGATAGGTTTCTCTGTTTGGAATTTCAGCACAGACAAAACAATCTACATCATCAGCAGTTAATAATTTATTTTTCAAAGTAACCAATAAATGCATGTGAGGTAAACCACGTTTTTGAAATTCTCTGACTTAAACTTCAACACAATATTTACATACTTCTGACATATCACCTATGTCCATTTATTTGATCTCTATTCACCTTTTCGTTATTTCTCCGAGTAATAATTTCTCTTTTTTTGCGCTTATGCAATGTTTACTTTCTTTGTTTTGACAATGTCTTTTTTCTGCTTTCATATTCTGTATCTTGCTCTGCATGTGTTTTGTGCCTATGTTTTTTTTGAGTCTTTTGAATTCCAATTTTCATTATCTCTAACCTGCTCTGCATGTGTTTGGCCCCCTTGTTTTTTAATCTCTTTATGACGTTTTACTTTGTTTTCTACTCTGTCTTTTATTTCTGACCTTGCTTTGTCCTGCTTTTTTTTTTTTTTTTGCAGTGACACCTGGACAATGGCGATTATTTTCCATTTTTCGAGTAATAATTTCCATTTGTTTGTGTTACTGCAATCTTTACTTTCTTTTTTGTATACTTTCTCATTTTCCTACTTTCATATTCTTTAACTTTCTCCACATGTGTATCACACCTTTTTTTTTTTTGAGCCTTTCGAATTCCACTGCTTTCATAATCTCTAACCTGCTCTGCATGTGTATAGCACCAATGTTTGTGAACATCTTTATGAAGTTCTACTTTGTCTTTTACTCTCTGACTTTTAATTCTGAGCCTGATTGGACGTGCTTTTTTCAATTCCACCTGTTCCAGGCTGATACTTTCCTTATTTTCTGAATTTGCACCTAGATTATTCTTTCTTTTTTGCTCATTTTTCTCTCCAATGCTTTTGAGTCTGTTTTCTCTGCACTGCTTTCTTTTTCGCTTAGTCGTCAATGTTTCATTTATAATGCATTGTCCTTATACGCTTTATATGCGCTGAGAACCCTGGATCTGTGTGTGTAGCCTTTACACAACTGAGTGTTTTGCTGCCCGTGGTCTTATTTGATATTGGTTGTAAGTAGGGCGTGTCTTGTAAGAATCTCATGTTCTACGTCATCGCGAGACGGTCCTGGGTCAATCTCTTGGCACAAAGTCTTATGTTTAAGGTCCCCACGAGATGCTCCGTGGCCAATCTCTTTCGTCTCGCGGGTCTTTAAAGTGTCTTCCGTGATATTAACGTGAAGATCACATCTCGTCTCCCGTCATTCTACCCCAGGATTTTTTTTTTTATAATTGAGAGATAGGAATTAGTTTTCAAATGATGATAGTGTTCTGAAAAGGCCATTATAAATTGGTATAGGTCAGTCTCTATTTAAATTAATATCCCAACACAGGATCAAGGTCGACATAACATTTATTACAAAATAAATATTAAATGACTAAACATACAAAGATAATATGAACGTTTGCATTTTCAGAAAGATTTGTTTAGTACATGTTAAACAGGTAACCATTTTACAAAAATATATAACTGATCCCCTTAAAACAAACTTTTTTATAAAACAAACCTGTTTTCTCACATTTACATTTCTGTTCTGTTTTTCTGTTTTTTCAAGAAAGACCTTAGTTTCGCATTTACTTAAGTTTCAGATTTGTATTTAGAAAAAGTAACCTGCTGACATTTGCATGTTTAATCCTATTTCACTTTTGTAGGCACAAGGCAGGAACGATCACTGGACATGGCACCAGCCCAATGCAGAGAGAACATACACATATCAGGGGGCTACTTATCATTGTCAATTCACCTGCATGTCTTTGGACTGAGGAAGGAAACAAGTACAATTTTAACAATACATAATTGTGTATAAATATATTTTAATACACAGGCAGTTATTAATACTATTAAGGCCACTAAAGTTGCTAAAATAATATTTTTACTTGCATTTACTTGGGCACTTAGTTTAAGATAAAGGTTTCATCTTCAAAATTAGACAACATATTCTGCATAGTGTTGAAACAATTGAACATGCTTATTTGTGAATAATTGGTTTATAATGTCCATTTTAATTATAAGAAAGAATGTACTTTCCTTCAAACTAAAACCATGGATTGAATCTATGCCAAATGACCTTCACTTTGATGCTTTACACTAATATACCTGCTCTATTATGCCAACAACTGACAAAATGATAAACTAAACTAAAAGGTTGCCATTAAACCTCAGTCTAAACATTGGCAGTGGAACAACCTGCATAATGTCTTGTGTCTCTTTGAAAACCCTCCCTGCCCTGCAATTTTTTGTTTGGCACTGGGTGCAGCTACATCATTCAGGTGTGTCTTTTTAATGTTTTCCACGACTTTCTGTTATCAGGATCTGTGCTTTTAAATGTTCAAGTGGGTTGCTCATATTGCCACTGTTCTGAACCTTCGTCTTACAAATACTGCACCAGGCTGTTTTTTTTTTTTTCATCTGTAAAACGTAGCACCGCACACTTTCAGTTGTTGAATGTATGAGAGGCTATTGGTTTATTTTTTTGTGTGTGTCACAATACACCTGTTCATTCCAGAATGGAAAATGAGGCGGTACAATTTATGTCTTTACGGAAACCTTACTACCATACCTTACAGAAACCCTCTCCCATTCTCTATTTTTTAAATGGTACTTACTACCAACTAAGTACAGTTTGATAACACTAAAGTATTGATTACTGTGGTATCAATCTGCCCATCCCTATCCTAGCACTACTTACTTCTTTTTGAGTGAATTGCTGCGTTCTTCTGGATAAGGGTTAACAAAGCTGGTCATTAAGGGAATTTTATGCATTTTCTTGGTACTGAAGAAGAACAGATAAGCTAGCTAGAGCTGTTTTCTCTACTTTTGGTCCTGGAGGGCTTCTGTGGTTGCAGGGTTTCACTCTTTTTCTTAATTAGTTACCAGCTTTTGCTGCTAATTAACTCTTTTGCCTTCCTTTTAATTTTTCCAGTTTCGATTTAGGACTCAGATCCCTTAGTTGTTTCTTTTTTTCCTTAATTAGCAGCCAAACAATGAGATAAAACAAGACAACACATGGCCAGCTAACCTGTGCCCATCTTACAATATCTGAAAACAAAGAAAGGTGATGGTCACAGTAATGTTGATCTGCTCACGTTCAACCATTTTGGAAATGTCTGATGTGGCAGAATGAGAGCACCAACAAGCCATTGAATTCAAGAATGGGAATGAAGAAACTGGTGGGGATTTGACGCCCAGAATTCGCAGGTCATCTGGTGGCTCACTAAATTCATATCCCATTTCTGTTTGGGTGTCGTTTAAGGATAAAAATAAGGCAACTTATAGGGCGAAATGTTTGTTTTTTTTAATCAATGAAAATAAGAAAAAAAAAAGGTTAAGTAGCAGCAAAAACTGGTCACTAATTAAGAAAAGGCTTTCAATGAAATCGTGTAGCCACAGTAGCGCTCCCAGACCGGAGTTGGAGACCCTGAGCTAGAGTGTTCTGTTGTCAAAGTTCCATCGCCTTACCTTAGCTCTGGATCTTGCGCTCGTTGGTTTCGGCGACCTTCTCCCCGCAGACACCCGACGAGCCGCCTTTCTTCGGGAGCGACAGGTGTACAGCAGGGCGGCGAAGCTGCAGAAGAAGAGACACAGTGCTCCGAGAACCACACAGGCTCCGTATTCCAGCGATGAGGGGGGCAGAGGAACGCCGTGGAAGAGGCTCTTACACTGGAAATAAAAAGAGGTGACATGCAACAAGAGACTGAACAGACCAGCCATCCTCTTACGGCGGCTCTGGTGGAAATGACGACAATAAAGTAGCCTGAAAATTGTTTAGTACTGTAGAGGCCGAATTATCGCGGGAGGTAGTTTAGAGCAAAACACAAAACAAAAACGTTAATGGCAAACCAAACCATCGGCAGGCGCCGGTTATTGTTCTTATCTGTTAGTTTATACATTTTTGTCTGACTCAACAAAAAAAATTTTTAACGCAAGTAACGTACATTTTTCCGATGCCGACACACTTGCTTTGCTTCCGCGTGTTAAAAGGTGCGTTGTGCGTGTGTGATAAAAAGATAAGAGACCCTTAGATTATGTGATTATATATAAAGCTGAGCAAGTCGTGCACTGCACCGTTGAGAATGTTTCGTTCATAATCTCGGTGTAACCTGTAAAAGAGCTTTAAAATTATGTATAATTTTAGTAACTGTTCTCATTAGTGCATTGAAATATTACGGACAATTTTCATTGTTTTACATTATGTTGACAAACCAGTATTGTAACACCCAGACTGTTACCAATTTCTGCTAATCAATCTCTAAACTTTAAAATGTCCATCCACTACTCCCAAGGCAGGAACCGATCCTGGACTGGCTTCCAGTGGCATACAGGTCACAGTAACTGATGCACACATTCACCTACAGCAGGGTCAGTTGAGAGTCATCAATGATTAGACAGGCTTTGGCATTTAGGAGGGAGGTCCATGCAAACTCTCTACATCTCGGATGACTCCTAGACAGCCTGCAATTACCTTTCATTCATCGCTAGTGTGCCATTAAGTTTGTCCATCTTCTAAAGTTCTTCTATATGGAGCTGGGGTCTGTACTGAAAGCAGTAGACACAAGGAAAAGGAGAACCTGGAAGTGCACCCCCCTCCTTCACAGTGTACATTTATTCAAAAGGGTTCAATTCAGGGGTATTAATTTGCTTAACTTAATGCACAGTGTGTTTCTGAGAAATCAATGACTGTTGGAGATTAGCATATGTAAATATAAGATTTTTTTTTTTTTGTGGGCTTTCCATAACTACCTCTTCATTGGCCCCTAATGGGTGAGTATAAAGTACTTATTTTTTTAACACTGTCCCTGAAGCCACCTACAAAAAAGGAACACACGTTGGTTGAAAAAAATCAATTGGCTGAAGTTTCATTACATGGTGGTGTTTTTCATCCATCAATGAGAAGAAAGGCTTTTTTGAAAAGTAGTACAAAGTAAATGTGTCATTGTAATTTAGGAACCAAATTAGACTAAGTGTTTAAGGAAACAAAATAGAATACCAATTGTTTCAAAAATTCATCAGAAGAGGAAGTCAGTTTAAGAAGCACCTGGTGATTAACAGGTGCATTGGGGAGCACATAGATTTCAAAAGATTTAATGTGCTACTTTAGTTAGGATGAGTTTCTGGAAACCTTTGGAAAATGAAAGATTCATCTAAAGATTGTTTCTGACATTCCTAGGGTTAAAATGCTTTGGGGAGACTAGCCCCTTATTTTAGTTCAACATTCTGGTTGGAATAAATTTAAGGAAACAATATCTTCTACTATAAGATAAGTAGTGAGAATAAATACTAATATAAACATTTGGAGCTCAGCCTACTGTTTGGCTTAACAGGTTACTTTTAAAGACACTCAACTCAAAGTAAATAGTAAGTAAATATCTTTAAATTTAGTTTCAGTATATGAAGACTTTTCTAAACTCAGGGTTCTTTCCACCCCTGCCCCCAGAAATGCAGTTCCCCAGTCATTAATCTTTTATTTTTTAGTGCTTCGGATAATCTAAATGTATGTACAAAATTACCTCTGCACAATGAGATGGAGTTTCACTCACTTGGATCATGTTCTTCTGAATACATCCATGGCTGCTGTCATCTTCTGTATCAGCTTTCCTCTTAACACCTAACCTTCCAGTTTTCAGCCAGTGATTTAAAAGCATGGTATCCATTTTAGCATTTAGATGTGAAGCTATTTGTGGGTATATTTAAGGAGCACAATTTGTAAAGTCTTGCACGGTGATAAGAAGTTTGTAAAGATATTGCACACTTCAGATGTTACTGACCTGCTTTGGTGGATTGTGAATGGCAGGAACTCAAATTGTCAGACCTTCACAGTCTCTCTGAAACTATTGGCCAGTGTCAAGGACTTTTGACTTGGCTGCACCTGAGTAAAGTGGAGTATCACTTTGCCTGCCAAAAAACCTGTTAAGCTGCAGCCTGGTACCATTGAGTGGTTTATTACCTCTTTGGTAGATTGCTTAAGATAAATTGTCTCCTAGCAAGGTCTTCCATTTTCTGTTGCAGTGTTTGTCAGTCATAATTCAGGTTTAACATCTCTGCACCAAACACTGAAATATGCATCTTGTTAAGTTCCTGAATGACACTGGTGAGAGGTTGTTTGTTAGAACATATTGTACCCCATAATTCTCATGAGAAGAAAGAGGCCCTGCCCTCTCTCTGATGTGGAGAAAGGAGGATAAGGAAGAGTCTTTGGCTTGATCTTTTGCATCAGCCTTATGTATACTTCAGTCCCTCAATTATCCAGCCTACTCACTGACTTCAGGGTTTCAGGGAGCATGACAGTTCATTTTAGGGCTCACATTAGAGCAGTTCAGGGTCACCAGTCAGGCTAGCTTGTAAGTTTCTGGTGTGAGAGGGAAACCCATGGACCCTTATGATCAATATGGAAGTTCTGCAAAAGAAAGTACCTGAGTTGATTGCAGTGTAGACCTGTACTCACCATACTTAAACTTACTGGCTTAATAACATTCCAGTGTGGTACTTAAAAAAGCCTGCAGAATTCTGGAAAAAGGTCTTGTGGACAGACAAGACAAAGATGAACTTCTATCAGAGTGATGGCAGGAACAGTATGGAGACAAAAAGGAACTCCCCAAGATCCAAAGCATACCACCTAATCTGTTAAACATGGTGGTGGTGTCATACCTTCAGTGATGTAACTGCTGACCGTATTTGCACAGTGAATTCTGAAGTATAGAGAAATAATCTTCTGAAGTTCCAACAAATGCTTCTAACCTCATTGGACAACCCTTCATCCTACAACAAGATCATGATCCAAAACATACTGCTAAGGCAACACAGGGGTTTTCAAAACTAAAAAAAAAAGGAAAATTCTTGAATGGCTAAGCCAGTCACCTTATTAAATCCAATTGAGCATGCTGTCCATATGCTGAAAAGAAAACGTAAGTGGGTGAGCCCACAAAACAAGCAGGGGCCCAAGATGACAGCATTAGAGGCTTGGCACAGCATCACCAGAGAAGTGTCTCAGCACCTAGGACCTCATTTATAAATGCTGTGTACACACAAAAATGTTGTGTACGCCCATTTCCACGCTCCGATCGAGATGTATAAAAACTAAACTTGGCATAAAGCTACGCACATTTTCATGGCAGCCTCAGACCATGCATACACATGTTTCTGTTCGGGTTTGTAAACTGGTGGCACCCAGCGTCAAAGCAGTGTTACTGTATGTTTTATCTTGGTAGAGTAATATATATTGCTCTACTTTCCTCTATTGTATTATTAATATGTAGCCTTAGAATGCCTAATCTCACAGACTTACCACTGTTTATAAGGTATTATTGTATATAACTTATCCCCACCTTCCCTTTTATATCTATAACCTCAGGCAATTAGATGTAGTAAAAAGACAAGCAGAAGTTAAGTTACACATAAAATAATGTATTACTGATAATATTCATAAATAATAACAAAATGCAAAGTACATTTGAATATTGGCAACCATACAACCTGATTAAATGGTGATGTGTAATTCAGGTGGCACACAGACTTGTAGTTACTTCAAATGTCTCTTGTTAAGGCATCATTGGTGCTCAGCTTTCAACCACATGTCTGTTCAAAATGGCTGAAGCTGTGCTCTTCATTGTGTTGTCTTCAGTTCATGGTGTGATGGTCTTCTTCATCAGACCAGTAAGAGAAAGATACTTCTACATCATCACAGGTTAGCAAGAGAGATGCTTCTTCATCTTATGTTAGTTAGAGAGAGAGAATGTGGTTGCGCAAGCAAATTTATAGGTTTTCTGTCCAACCCCTACAGCCAATCCAGACAGCCATATCTCAGACCAATGGGGGAAATAGTACATCTGAACACCTGCAACCCCCCAAGACCATATGTTAAGCTAACCTGGCTTTGTGTGGGGGATGAGAGAAAGACTTTAGCAAAGAAATACTCATCAAACTGGTTTAAGACATATCCCCCAAATCCTGTCGTAAAATCACAAAGAAAAGTCGTAAACGGGGTAGGGGGACGGGGGGCAAACATGAATGCCTCTCACCAAAGTAACACTAAATCACATTGCTTCGCCTAAATTACAAATAAAGATATACAAAACATTTATCAAGATATATGCAAAATCTTACATCACAACACTGTTTTTGTGTGGTTTCCCTTTGTTTTTATATTCACATCCATGGTGTGGACTTTATCAAACACACTGAAATTAATTGCATATTGTTTACAAATTTAAGGCACTTGATTGTAAACACTCTGTAACAACATAGTGGTGCATGGTCAAACTAGTACAACTGCCATGGCTGCTTTAGCATTGGTAGAAGACATCACAAAAGGAAGAATTAAAAGAGCATGTACTGTATTTACAGATCATACTGATTTCTTGTCCCTTGATGATGACTCGCTTCCAAGTCAATATAGATTTCTAAGAGCTACCTCCTCTATTATATTATGATGTATAGTTGACATTTTACCATAGATGCATTGAAATATGTATATTACATTTTACAGATAAATTGATTTAAATAATACCATTAGTAATTAAACATGTAGGAACACGGTGGTGCAGCGTAAGTGCTGCTGCCTCGCTGTAAGGGGGTCAAGTCCCGGGTGTACATTGCCTGGAGTTTATATTTTCCTTTTGGGTTTCCTCTACATGCTTCAGTTTCCTTCCAAAGGCATGCAGGTTAGGGAATTTGGTGATGCTAAAATGACACTACTAGTGTATGTGTGTGCTCATATTCACCCTGTGATGAGCTGGTGCCCCATCCTGTGATTGTTCCTGCCTCATGCAGGAACAATGCTTGCTGGGACTGGTGCACTCCAGAAAGGATAGATCAATTAAACATGTATGCATAAAGAAGATTTTTTCAATGTTCCTTAAAAGTTCCAAAGAAGTGCCGTTATAAGCTTACAGCTGGTTTTTACATATATTACAGATGCGTATTGTGTGGTGATTGGTTATTGGAGAAAGAAAATTGAACGACAGGAAGTGAGGATTGGTATGTTTGACAGAGATAGTACTGCTGCAATAAAGAAACCCCATCCAGAACAAATTCCCAGAACACCTTGCCACAGCATCTCTAAATTGTGATTTCAAAAGCAACTGTACATTCAATGCAGAGAACATTTGTGGCAGTTGTGACAAGACTCCAAGAGGCTAGATGTATGAATGAGTATCCCACTGGTTTAATTGAAATAATTTGTAAATGTTAGGTTCATGAGCTGGTGGTTGGGGACACAAACACAGAATTCAATGGATGTTCTTCTGAGTGGGTTTTCTTTAATGCAGCCATGCTGTCTTTATCAAACATACCAAACCCCAGTTTATATCCTTCTGTTTTCTTTCCCCAATTAACCAATCAACACACAATAAACATCTTTGTTATAGTAAAACTGGCTATAAACTTTTTAAGGAACACTGAAAAATCTTTGTATTAATCATGAAACTAATATCAATTATACATCTTAGTATTCTAAAATGTTCAAAGAACTGTAATATCATGAATGTAATATATTCTGTGTAGTGGTCAGTGTCTGCATGCTTCTCTTAGGATAAAAGAGCCCATTTAAAAAGCAAAAAACGATTAACGACTGGGTTGGGGAATACTTAGAATGCAAAGCATTTAACGTGCTAGTTATTATGGGATTTGGTAAACTAGTAAATTAAATATCATTTTTAAGATTAAGTATATGATGTCGAAGGATGACAAACTGTGATATTAAAGTCAAAATTCTGAGGTTAAAGTCAACATTTCAACTTTAATCTCAACATAGAGCTTTTTTCTTTATTGTGTCCCTTTTTTTCTCTCTCTCTTCTCTGTGGCCCTAATACCCTTCTGTATGACACTCGGATGGTTAACTGCGACTCGCATTTTCATGTGAACTTTGATATCTTACCACTTCTTTTTTTATTTTGGGCACTGTGCAACATTCTGAACTTTTTAACGTTTCAGTTCCTTCACCATGCTGTACCACTCCATTCATTTCCTTTTGTTGCTTATTACCACTTCTTAAGCCACCAAATAGTACATTTTTCTTTGACTCCACTTCACTGAGCAGGATTTGCATTTCACATTTGCTAAATTGTAGTTTTTTTACACATGCTTTTGCCATTGTCTTTAAACAAAACACTGAATGGAAGGGACAATTTGTATTGATCTGTATATTCAAATAGGCAACACACAAACACACAGTTTTATGCATCTGAATTTTTTTTTTCAAACTCATATTTCTAGTTTTGTCCATGTTTTATTGTGAACTAGCAAAATACCCACGCTTTACAGCAGAGAAGTAGTGTGTTAAAGATGTTGCGAAAAAGAAAAGGAAACATTTTAAAAATAACGTAACATGATGAGTGTTGCTGTCATCAAGGATTTGATTATCATTATTTCTTTCAATCAGGTTCATATTTGGAGGATGTGTTGTGTTCAAGTTATATTCCGTGTTTGTCAATCGTTGTAAAGATAGCAGGTTTCATTCATCGAAGTGTTCACTACCCAAATCGGTACTCGTGAATCTAAGATATTTAACAGGCATTCCCGGTATTAAGTTGTGGATTTGCCTGTGAATATTTAGCAACAGCGTGTCTATGAACTTAATTTAAACTTAAGCTTTACACCTTGCTTTCCTATTGATATGTCTACAAAGGCTTGTTCAGATTCAGAGGGTTGTTCCTTTCTTACTGCATCAATAAACAGCTTGTCTTCCTCTTTATCTGAGACATCACACACTGCATGCACGGGTTTACCTTTCCCAGTCCTGCAAAGTCAGTTCACGTGAGCCGCTCAGAGTACATGCATCGAAGGTTCTCAGCTGTGCTTGTGCTATCTCGTGCGATGTTGAGATGTCCACGGCTTTATTTAATGTTAGCTCAGAACCGGCACTTAAAAGTTTCTCTTGCACTTTTGCTGAGTTTGTACCAAACACTATTCTATCCCTAACCATCTCATCTTCGTTTGCATAAGCACAGTCCTTCACCAGCAATTTTAACTCCATTACAAAGTGATGAAAAGTCTCGTTTATACCCTGCGTCCTCTCATTAAACTTGTATCTTGCGAATATCATATTCATCTTAGGCATGACAAGCGGCAGCGTGTCTATGAACCTAATTTAAAGTTAAGCTTAACACCTTGCTTTCCTATTTGTTTGCATAAGCACAGTCCTTCACCAGCAATTTTAACTCCATTACAGCAATTTTAACTCCGTTACAAAGTGATCAAAAGTCTCGTTTATACCCTATGTCTTCTCATTAAACTTGTATCTCGCGAATATCGTATTTGTCGTAGGCATGACAAACGCCAGCAGCAGCCTGTCTATGAACTTAATTTAAACTTACGGTTTACACTGTGCTTTGTTTCCGCAGTAGCTGCACTTATGAATATGCTTGTATGCATCACTGGCTTCATATTCTTTTGCTGCCTTCTCAAATGTGTAATGCGTTTTTTGTTCAGCGCTCTTTGGAGCTCTTCCTTGTTCTCTGCGTACTGCGTTCACAGTCAGTTCACGTGAGCCGCTCAGAGTACATGCATCGAAGGTTCTCAGCTGTGCTTGTGTTTTCTCGTGCGATCTTGCGTTGTCCACTGCTTTATTTAATGTTAGCTAAGACCCGGCACTTAAAGGTTTCTCTCGCTCTTTCGCTGAGTTTGTGCCAAACACTAGTCTGTCCCTGACTATCACATCTTTATTTGCATAAGCACAGTCCTTCACCCGCGAATATTTAGCGGCAGCGTGTCTATTGGATTGCTGCCGATGGACGGCCTTATATGGGCAGGCACTCAATTACGTGGGAGGCGTGATGATGAGGGACACAACTCTGCCTCACACGGCGACCGAGCTGCAGGCTATGGCCATATATATGTACATAAGTAGGTTCCAGTTATGACCGTTACGCGTAGAATTTCGAAATGAAACCTGCCTAACTTTTGTAAGTAAGCTGTAAGGAATGAGCCTGCCACATTTCAGCCTTCTACCTACACGGGAAGTTGGAGAATTAGTGATGAGTCAGTGAGTGAGTGAGTGAGTCAGTCAGTGAGGGCTTTGCCTTTTATTAGTATAGATTCTATGCAAGGTGTTATACATGAGGCTCTTGGTGATGTCTTTAAATCACAGACTTCAAGCAGTCACTGCATGCAGGAAATAAGAGAATATAAAGTACTAAATATCACTGCTTTTAATATATCTACCATTACTTTGTCCCAAACATTATGGTGCCCTGAAATGGGCGGACAATGTAGAAAAGTGTTGTAATTTCTACATAGTGTGACTAAAATGTGTACAGATACACTTAAAAGTCTGCAATGTTCAATTTAATTAATTCTAAATTTTTCATTTGACATTCTAAACTTTGGAGTCAAGGGTTAAATCGAGGAAAAAATTGTCTTCTATCCTAAACATTATGAATGACACTGTATATTTGATTAAGAACATGTTTTTTATATTTCATATTTGCTCTTCCTTGGACCTTGATCGAGCATAATGAAAAGACTTGTGTGCTGCAGAGATATATAATATGTAACACTATAGATTCAGAAGCTTTGTACTCCTGTTTGTGGCTATTTTTGGCATTTTGGTGTGAGGCAAAAAACTGGCCAAATACTGACTCTTCTATTGTGTGTTTTTTTTTTTTTTATCTGAACCATTAGAGAACCTTTCAAAAAAATAAGTTCACTGAGGCTCACTGCTGAAACCTGTGTGAGCAGTGGTTATGTTGTGGCTATCAGACTGCCCATTTTATTTAGAAACTCCAAACAAAATCAGCATTATTTCAAACTTTCTTTATCTTTCAAACATTCCCTTCTGGTACTGTTAGCTTGTCATCTATGTTATAAAAGGATGTGCATCTGTCCCAAACTCAATTTGTTGTGTTTTTTCCCCACCCCTTTGCATTTTCCTACTTTTATGTGCCTTAAGTTTATGAATTTTCCAAATGGCTACAGTTTGGTGTGTTTTACCAACCTCTGCTCTGTTTTAAGTTTAATTTCTCATTGTACCTCAAATAGACTTAAGCCAGCCTGACCATTCTGCTCTGTTACTTTTTTTCTTCATGAGAACTACACCAGTATTTGTCCATGCAGCACGTGTTTGAGTCCTGGAGTGTAATTTATGCTGAGAACTTGACCCAAAACAAGAAATTATCAATATTTTTATATTTATTTTATACTGTAAGTTAAAAGTGCTTCAACACCCTAGTACTGAGAGCCTCGCCATCACCCAACTCTAGGCACACTGGATCATGACATATGCTCACCTACTTAAACCAAGGACTTTAGTGTTAGTTTAGTGTAGACTTCTATAACCTTCAACCCTCCAATGTTCTTATTGCAAATGAAGAACATAAGAGCAGGGACACTGACAAACTGAGACAGAGAACAAACATCCTGATTGCTACATCATCATTCACACTGTCAGTATTCACTGAGGATGGCAAAATGGTGTTGGGACCAGATTTCTCGATCAAGGGTGCTCTCTCTATCCTTTTCTCCATAGTGTGGGGATTCTCATAAGAGGCCAGATATATAGTTGTGATTTCCATGAGAGGATGAAGGGTCCTCCCCAATTTCACTATTTTTGCCCACGAGGTTTACCCAGTTTACTCAGTTTACTCTAAATGCAAAGAGTGAACCTGTTCTGTCCTAGTTAGACTATCTTCTGTGTGCTCCATTCTTTACCTGGTTTCAGGGCACCTTGGGTCAAAAGCCAGTGGTCATCTTTGCTATTGGATATGAAGCTATAATGCATCTCTCATTTTCATGCTCCTGTTCTTCTGCTGGAAAGGAGACTCATGTCAAGCAATGAATCAGAGTTTGGAGGAACAGATGATTTCCTGGCTATGATGGAACAGTAGAGATGTGTCAGTTCTGACTACACACATTTCCTTATTTTTGTTGAGCAGATGCAATAGCAAGTATATTGTGTTTGTGGAGTGAGAGCTACATCAGTGTTCAAGGTAAATTGATAAATGCATGGTATAATATAGGGTTCTGCCAAATCTGTCTCATCTCTTTTTGTCATGTGTATTTCAAGATTTATGTGGGAGTATTCATTTTGGAGGATTCAGAATTGCATTAGTGTTAGGTCATGTGATCTTTGTGTACTTGTCTAACTATACTCTTTAGTGTTCACCATGTCTTTTTACAGCTGAACGTGATTTAGTCGTAAGATTTGTCCATCATTCCGTTCATTTATTATCAAAGCAACTTACCCTTTCAAGGTTGGAGGAAATTGTAGCTTATCTCCGGGACATTGGATGCAAGGTGGAAACCAATCCTGGGTGGAGGCCCAGTTATCACTGGGCATTCTCACTTGAACCAGGACAATTTAGAGTTGGCATTTAACCTAGCATATACTTCTCTACAGTGTATTAAGAAAGAAAATGAGCAGATAAGGAAAGAATCACCACCAGCAAATCTGAGGCCATCGTCCTTTTCCAGGTATTCCATAAGTAATGGCTGTGAGACTGACTGGCAGTTGGGTGTGAAGAAGTAGATCAGTTCTCAATCAGATTTTTAAATTGCTGTTCACTTTATGCAGTCCTCACCTTTGGTCACAGTCTTTGGATGGTGACAGAAAGAGTAAGATCCCAGGCCCAAGTAACTGAAATGATTGCAGGCACAAGTAAGAGTTTTACTGTTTGTGTTGTGGTCTAGAGTATGAAAATCTGGGAGACTCCATACAAAAAAGAGGCTGCAACTAAGGAACAGAAGAAACCTGCTATTGTGTCTTGGGGATCCAGTGATACCCATCCCCCAAGTGCCTATTATGGTCATTGTAGCTGGCATGGCACACTGGCAAAAGACCCTGGACATGCTGAAAGGGTTGTATCATTGAGATACCCTTGGAGTACTTGGGGAATTGTCTATTCAGACTTGAGATTATGGATGTGAAAGAGGACATTGCTCTGCCCAACTTAGCTTTTTTTCACTGCAGTCTTCACCTTGACATAGAAGATGCTCTTTGTGTATCATGTTCTAATTAATGTGGTTTATTTCACTTCCGAGTAGTTCTACATTTATCACTTTAAAGGGAAAAATGATACAGATCAATTTACCTTTGGGACAGCATCTGGTTTCTTCTTAGGTGCATGTTATCCAGAGTCAATGAAGTCTTGTACTATTCATGTATTCCTTTCTAAATCCCCTTCAAGCAATTCAGTGTTGTGGGGAGTTCTGTCTATACCAGTAATTTGTGACATTATATTAAGGTATATAGGTGACAAGAGGCCACATGGTTCATCATGTGTCAATTGTATAGACTCCAGTGTTGGTCCAAACTGCCTATTTTCAGGTGGGTAGAGCAAAGGAAAAAAATTGCCATAGCTGCAAGGAAAATAAACACATGTTCCCTTTAAGCCTACTAGACCAGTCTTGTGCATGTAAATACTATTTTCAGAAGAGCCCTGCATTTCATGGTTGGTAAAGTGGGTAGTTCTGCTGTCTCATGGATTCAGTATCCTGAATTTAAGTTCTTCCCATAGGAAAGGTTAATTGGTGATTCCAAACTTGTCTTGTGTGAGTGGGTTCTTCAGTATTCCCAGGTCACTGCAGACCCCAGTGACTCTAACTTAAATTAAGTGAGTTTGAGCATGTTATGTTTAGAAGTCGCTTCCTGGATTGAAGCTCCTTATTTTTACTTGGTATGCTTTAACCAATATCATTAAGGACAAAAAGGTTTCATATGCTAAATAAAGGCATAAGCAAGGTTAAAGGAAACTCTCTCTGCTTAAGAATTAAACGTAGTTTGATTTCAATTTTTATAACTGAAAAATCTACTGGGTTTAATCCAATTTTCAGTCCATTCATTCATCCATTATTCAATGTGTTTCATCATGTTCAATATCCTGGTAGCACTAGGTGCCTACAAAACCCAATAATGAACATGGCACCAGTACATATTTCTCTATTCAGTTGCTTTGGGAAGAAAACCCACACAGACTGCGACTGGCCAAGAGACAGCAGTGTGAACTACTGGGCCATCATGCCATATCTTTAAACAGAAAACAGTAATGTTCCCCAGTGTTAAGCGGTTTACCTCATGCTGTTTAATTACATGTGAGAAAAGGAGTGAGGGAACAAGTAGCTGTCATTGGATAGCTTAATAATTGATTTATTGTAATAATTTCTGAATGAATCTTATAGCACAGAAATTGATTTCCATATTTATTGTCACAACTACAATCACATTAAAGATATGTTTTTACAGGAAAGTACTTGATACACAGCTTGGTCACGGTAACTCTGCAGTGGCTGATGGATTCAGTTCTTGTTTATATATATTTATATATTTATATAATTTTTAGAATACACAGGTGTCAAACAAACAAACACAACATTCCAAACTGCAGGACATAATATTGCACTACAAGACTTCGACTACATTCAGAGTTCAATCAGCAAAGTAAATGTTTCAAAAAACGTTTTTCACAACAGTCAAAAATGCACATCATTTTTACTGCTTTATTGCACTGGGAATATACATGTTTCTGAATGTTTGTTCCCAGAGGGTATATAGGTATTGGTCAGGATTGCACCATTTATGTATACCTCAGAATAAAAAAAAATAATAATAGTGGATGCTGTTGCTTGAGCTGAGTCAAAATCTCAGATAACAAATCCCACCACTCAGAGAGCTGTATCTGTTTGTTTAAATGCCTGCTAGTTTGGTCCACTGCCTATTTGCCGCTTTAAAATTATTTCTAAAACCCAGTCCGTTATCATTTGATTGTTGATACTGTAGTGATAATATAGGCAATGTGGCCAGTTGGACTTGAAGCCACTAAAATGATGGTTAACCTCCACTCCAGTCCCTTTTTGTATTATTTGCCTGGTTCCTGCTTACATATCCATCAAGTTAGTAAATCCAGAGAGAGTTTATCATAACTTTTGGAATTCTATTTTATGGTAGACAGTGGAGTTGTGGCATCAATTAAAACAAAAACAAACTGTGAGCTGTGTCAATGTGCTCTACTCATCTTTTACTATTTCACTTATTTTAAGAGCTCACTACTTGACACTAAATTAGAGCTCTGGAATCACAGCACTAAGATTAAAATGTGACAACGAGCAGTTGTCTTCTTTGGGGGTTGTCTTGTGTCTTGCTAGTACCCGATTGCTTAATTATTGTTGAGTTCTCTCCTGCCTACGTAGTTTCTAAATGCAAATATAGCCCATTCATTTCCATTTTAAGGTTGTAGGGAAATGGAACCTATGTTGAAAGAATTTTCCATAAAAAAGGGAACCATTCTTGAAATTAATAGCAGTCCACTACAGGGTGGATGTAAATATTCTCTAGATATATAAGTTTGCAAAAGCACACTCCTGATATATTTTAAGCTTTATAGTTGAATGATTTTATGGAAGAGTTGTAGACTGGATGGATTTAACCCTATTTTTGTAGCTTCAGGTCTTAGCTTTTTAATTTATTATTATTTTTTAATTCAACAGCTCAGCTCTCTCAGATGCTGTGAGACTGATCTGAAATGTGGCTTCTAAAATGCTCTAGAACAGCATAAACCAGGGACTCCAAAAGCTTATGAAAAGATTTAACAAAAGAGAAGAGAGCAGGCATTCCAGAACACACAGACAGCATCACAGGCACAAAAACTGAGACTTCAAGAGAAAAAACGGGTCAACAAAGGGTTCATAGGTGAATACTCACTAACTGTACAGTACTTCATCGGATTTTACTGCATACAGTACAACTTCTACACAGTTTTGCACTTTTATCACAAGTTTTCGCATTGGATGCATGGGTGAAGAGGGACTGTATTTACAAGTGAAAGTGAGGACCTCTACAAAATAAATGGGAAAACAACCATTATACTACATTAGAGAAAACAGAATGAGAGAAATACATGTAAAGTGACACAGAAATCCTATGGCACTGAAGCCATCGGCAAAGAAGTGATGCCACTGCTTTAGCCACACAAGGATGGTGGAGTTTGGGTTAAATGAAAAGCTCCAATAGCCCAGAAAACTGCTGAACCCCTTCTATTAGACTTTCAAAAATATCAGGGTTTGTAAGTTCCCCTTCCCTCTTTTTCTGATCTGAAGATGTATTTTTATATTTCTTTAGTTAGTTTTATATGGCAAGTATCACTTAAACAGATGAGGCAGAGAAGGATTTATTGAAGCCAAACAGTAAAACCGTATTCACATTCTAGAAATGGTGTGAAAATAGGAACAGAAGGTGGTATCTTTAAATGCTCTCAAACTCCAAATTAAATTCATCAGTTTAATTTTGCCCAAAGATTTCTGTCCACTTACAGACTTGTCATTATTCTTAACAGGAGAAATGAGTAGAAGAAAAACAAGACAATACTCTAATCCTGAAGAAGCTAGAGCTTGGCTGTAAACTTGTTCATGTACATCTACCACTGCCTGTGATATTTGGCGAGTAAAAGGGAAACCTTTGAATATGTAACAGAACAGGACGGGGGTGCTAACCAGAACACAGGCAGAAAGTATCATACAGATAATTTCCATTAAACTGGATGTTGCATAGAATTTTGCTCCACCAAGTGGGCAAAAAAAGATATTTCAGCAGTGTATAATGTGCTCTGCAACAGAGCCACAGCCTTCACCATATGTGTGGAAATTGCTTCATTACCTAAACCTCTCGGAGATAGTGGCAAAAAATCAAGTAAGACATTTCTATGACAAAGACGTAGTAAAGAAGGTTGGGGGGCACTAATGGCAACTGAATTGAAGAACTCCACTTGAAGGATCCCTTAAGATTTGGAACGGGATTGTCTGTGTGCTCTCAACTTTATTTTCATTGGTATGCAAGACCAGGTGCCATATGCATACATGAATAGACTACTGCATGGCTGGGTGCAATTCCCACAGTGGGGATATCCATGGTTAAGAGCACTTCTCATTTCTTTGATGTCCTAACTAAATTATGGAAACTTTAGATAATAAAGTGAACACAAGATGTTTGAGAAATAAAAGGAGACCTTTCAGTCCATCAAGATTTTTTTTTTAACTAATGGCCAAGTTGTCCCAACAACTCAGCTGTTAGAGTGCAAGATAACTAAAATGCCAAAGGAGGTATTCAGTTATTATTACAGCCCGCTAGAGTTGTTTGTCAGCTCAATATTATACACAGATTAAAAGAAAAATCCTATGAGTAGATGTTTAACTGTATAAATAACAATATGTCCAGGGATGAGAAAACAAAGAATAGAACAGTAAGCCTCTTTGGGCGGAATACTTGGAATATAAACAGAAACCTAAACAGTTATTAAAAAATCTACTGAAGGCCATGGAGGAAGAGGAGGAAATGACCGGTCTTGCATATGCAAGAAAAATTAAATAAAGTTTGTCATGTATTTAGAGTCCCTTACTTCAGGGGAAGTCATTTCAGTCATTTATTTTTATTACAGAAACTGCATGTTTTTTGAGGGTCACTTCTTGATGCTCAGCAGTACTGTGGGCAGTTTGGAGGTTTGTGTGCATCGGCATCAAACTAGTGTCGTGGTGCTGGTGTGCTATCTATATGTTTGGTAGACCACTAGCTACCAGTCTGAGGGATATGTAGAGATGCTGGGTTCTTGGGGAAACTCTCAGGTAGGTTCACCGATTATGTTATATTCTTGCATGGATATTCTTCAGTGTGTTTTATGCAGTCTATGTCAGCAGCAGTGTGCTCAAGGCAGGACGCAGATCTTGACGGGACAGTTAATAATTATTGTAAGGTTGGTAACCATTTTCTACATTTTGATAACCTACTGACTGTGTTTCACACGAGTCATATCCAATTTCTGATCAATTAATTTTTAAAGTCCAACCAATTGATACCTGATCTCAGTACATATACAATCATGTGGCTGAGATTCTTGAGAATTTATAGTAGGCTATAAATAGTAGGAATTACATCTCTAACCAAAAGTAAATTTGCTGTAATCAGTGCACACCAATGCCAGATCCCATTATATACAGTAAAATAAAACCCAGCCAACAATGAAAGGCCATAAAAAATGGGGCAAATAAGCACAGTGCTCTGTCAGGGAAAGTAATGATGAATATGGCTCAGCATCACTGGACTTAAACTAGAGCAACAGTAACTCACATAGTTCAGCAATGTGCATTTGCTGACATAGTGCTCACGTGTTGTGTTAAAACACTCCAACACACTAGACATCTCCATAATCTCTTAAGAAATGTTAACACTAATTTTGGTGCAATAGGATTTCTATGTAGTGCCTCTACACTCTACTTTAATACTTTTTTTTTTAAATGAAGTCTAAGGGAAACTGCTATAGTAAGTAAAATTAAACTGAAACATAAATAATTTGTTACCTTGTATTACCAAAAGAGGGCAGTGTTCCATAATGTACTAAACAAGATTTGTTTGTGGTAAATGTCATTGTGAGAAGTGTCCACATTTAATGACAGAAAGCAAAACATGCATGGATCTTTGATTATGTTGGTAAAGAAGTGTTCATTTTTCATGTGTATATGTGTGTTTGTGCGTTATATACAAAGTTTGTATCTTCCATTTCTTCATTCGAAGTACCACACATGGAGGGGGTAGCTCTTCACAGAGGCTCAGAGGACATTTCTGTTTTCAGTCGTGGATGTCAGTTGAGGGTGGCCGTTTTCAATCCGAGAAGAGACTCGCAAAGGACTTGCGCAGGCTGCGGATGGTCTCGGCCTTCACTTCATCCTGGCTAAGGCTTGAACGGGGAGTCGCCGAGGTTTCTGGAATGTTGAAGGCATTGGTAAGAGACTGGGATTTGCTGTACGAAAGAAGGGAGAACAGTAATAGAAGAAAAAAACAAACTATTAAAGTCATGCAGCGAATCCACATGGGATTACAAATAGGCTGCTTACCTTCCCGTCTCCTCATCCCTGCCGAAGCATTTACACCAAAGAAAACCAACAAAAAATGTTAAACTGAAGGCCTGCAAGAGCAATGTACACGAGCACTTCATCCCGTTGTGCAGGTGGTGATTTCCATTGAAGCCAGTGTTTCAGTCAGGCCAGATCCTGCCTTAAATCAAATTCTCTTATTAGTGAAATGTGTTTTTAACTTATGATAGAGCCTTCCTTCTCAGACATAACCAATAATGTGAGTGTTTAGTTTCTCTCAAAGGTACACATGACTTGAACCTTGGTGGTGGGATTTAACTCTAGGAATGCATCCAATATCCTGCCAATGACACTAAAGCTCTAACCATTGTGAACTGGCATAAACTGGTATTTCCAATTAAGTTAAACGACTGTACATTTTGAGCAATATTATTGGGCAAAAGATGGCAACTTACCTAGAATATAAACACAAAACTGAAAATTGACATGTCCACATTTATTTTATCTTGAAGCTGACCTTCATTTTTCATGCAAAAGCCAAATAGGCAAAAATACATGGGTGTGAAGTTTATGCGACTGTTTGTCAATCTGATACTGCAAAAAATGGAGAATACAAGACTGAAAACATTAATCAGAGGCCTGCACTTTTTAGCATATTTTTGTTACTTTGTGTTCATCACTGTGTTTTTTGTAAATTTGTTGCACATTATCTTTTATTTTAGCTTTATGTTAGGTTACTTGCCGATTTTAAACTGTCCCTGTGTGAATGGGTCCTGAGATGGACTAATACCTTGTCCAAGGCTAGCTCTTACATTGTGCAAAATTGTTCTAATCCTAGATTTCATTTTTATTTTTATCATTTATCTTACCTGGGATATTCTATATTTAAATTCTCCTACAAAAGCATTCTATGGTACTACCAACCACTGGATGCCAAGGGAGCTACAGTAGTAGGAGAGGCCCAAGTAACATGTGCCACACCTATAGCTGAGCTCTGAATCCAGTGAGTAGCCATGTATCAGCACCACACTCTTCAGTGAGAACAGTTCATTTTTTTTTCCTCAGCGTTGGCTCTAAGATATAATACATAAAAGGAAAAGTAATACAGAATGCATAATATAGTTTGATACTGAAAAATTGAATTACTTGAGGAAATTAAGTGAGACATACCTCAGCGATTGTATGGACTGCCCAGGGCTGACCTGCTATTAGCTTAACAATTAAAACAGGCTGGGCAAAGTGAGTCTTGGAAGACTGCTTCGGCTAGATTGTTACAGTCAATGACATGCTTGTGAGTAAGCTGGCGTATTTAAACTCCTCACTTTAGGGTGATTCTCAGTTTTGTTTAGATTTTATAATAACATTTTCAGACTGGTTTGTTCATACTATGTGCCTTATGTTGTCAAGATAGGCTCCATCTCTGAGTGGGTTGGAACATTATTTTATGATAATGATATGTTAGGTTCTTCTCATAATAAAGTATAGTGAGCTAGCTGTTAAGTGGAAGTGGCCTTTATAACAAATTGATCAGGTTCTAGAAGTTTTTACTATTTAGTACAAAAGATGCAGAAGAATGAATGGAAATGTTATACAGCTTGAACTAATAAAGAAAATATTTATTTCATGCAATAGTTTTCATATAATTTATGAGAATTTATTGTAAATCTTATTCTTTGATCTTTCTTACAACCCATATTTACTAGATTATCTGTTAAGGACTGTTGATGTAGTACAAGAACTATCCATCTATTTTCCAGCCCGCTTTATTCTTCTTAAATTTTCATAAAATAGTTGGGCTATGTGTATGTATTTAAGGTGTCCATGTAAGTAGCCACTAAGGTGCCTTGTGTACAGTATATATAAACATACCTGGCTAATAAAATGATTCCTTTCCATTCTGTAAGAAGTCTCCTTTTTGCAGTTATGAATTTTCTGTCCTATCAGAACTCATTTCATGAAAGCGTTTTTAAAGAGTAGATACTTAGTGACTTTACAACAAGTGAGACAATATATACATAGCATAAGATTCAGTTGTGTTCGGTGACCTAGTTAACTGATATGAAGGTTGGAATATTTCACACTTTTTATTTACTTTATCCAATAGCTCTTTATTACATTTTTCTTTCTTAAATAGTTTTGTAACAGTGAATCATATTCAAAAGTAATAGTAATGATATGATTACATGTGTTAATAGGCATATTGCAATTCAAGTGACATGAAAATTGCATTGATTGATGTGTGTTAGTGGTGGAAGGTCTGTGTCTAATTGTTCAGTTTTTTTAAACATTTTTTAAAGTACACCAAATAGAGTAGTGTAATAGTTAGCCATTGAAAAATATAGTTAGGTCCATAAGTAATTGAAGATTGATTACATTCTTGTAATTTTCTCTATGTATACCACCAAAATGGATTTGAAATTAAACAATTAAGATGTGACAAAGTATAGACTTTCAACTTCAATACAAGGGGTTTAATAAAGGTATTGCATTAAGCTTTTAAAATTAATAGACATTTTTTACAGAGTCTCCATTTTCAGAGGCTCAGAATTAATATATATGTATTGTTTTAATACTTGGATGAAAATCCTTCGTATTCAATGACTGCCTGAAGTCTGAAACCCATGGACATCACCAAATGCTGAGTTTCCTCCATTGAGACACTTTGCCAGGCCTTTATTGCTGCTGCCTTCAGTTGCTGTTATTCTGCCTTGAGTTTTGTCTTCAGTAATGAAAAACATGTTCCACTGGGTTGACTTCAGATCATTGACTTGGAAGTATATACAGACAATGTTGTGTGCTTCGGATCATAAGCTGTCTCTTTTTTTTTCCCATGCTTTTATGATACAGGTTGATTTTGGTTTCATCTGTCCAAAGAACCTTATTTCAGAACTGGACAGGCTTTTTAAGATGTTTTCTGGCAAAGTCTAATTTGCCCTTCCAGTTATTTAGTGTTACCAGTGGATTGCACTTACAGGTAAACCCTCAGTATTTACATTCATGAAGATGTCTCTTGATTCTAGACTTTGACAGTGATACATCTACCTCCTTGAGTGCTTTTGACCAGGCTTGATGTTGTGAAGGGGGGTGAAAGAATTTTGCGATCATCCACCTTAGTTGTTTTCTGTGGTCTCCCAGGCCTTTTGGTGTCGCTGAGCTGACCAGTGCATTCCTTCTTTTTAAGAATGTACCAGATTGTTGAATTGGGCACTCCTAGAGTTATTAGCTATCTCCCTGATAGGTATATTTTGTTTTTTCAGTCTAACGATGGCCTTCTTCACTTGCATTGACATCTCTTTGGACCTCAGTTGATGTTGAGTTCCTGTGAACAGCTACCAAATGCAAATTCAGTACTTTGAATCAACTCCAGACCTTTTCAGTACTTAATTTGTCACAGCATAACTAGGGTATGAGTCACACCTGGCCATGAAACTGCTTGTCAGTCACATGTCCTAGTACTTTTGAGCCTCTGAAAATATAGGGACTCTGGAAAAGATGGCTGTAATTTCTGAAAGTTTGATACAATACCTTTGTTAAACCCTATAAATTAAAGCTGAAAGTCTATACTTCAGTCACATCTTAATTATTTAATTTCAAATCAATTGTGGTGGTATACAAAGAGAAAATTACAAAAATAGCATCAATTAATTTATGGAACCATATCTATTAATACAAAATGACAAATGCTAGCATAAAATCAGTATCAGTGTTACCGAATGAAAGGAGAAAAGGAACTAAAATACAGTGGCAAGCAAAAGTTTGGGTGCCCTTTCTTAAAATGTCTGTTGATGTGAATAGTTAAGTGAGTAGAAGATAAACTGATCACCAAAAGGCATAAAGATGACACATTTCTTTTTAGTATTTTATCCAAGATTAGTGTATTGTTTTGCTTGAAAAAAGGAAAGGCATACAATGCAAATGTTTAAGCACACCAAGATATCTGAGGTCTCAGATATCGTTTCCCATGGTCTCAGACCTTCATTAGCTTGTTACAGCTATGCCTTGTTTACAGTCATTATTAGGAAACCTTGAGTGATGCAAATTGCAAAGCTGTATAAATTCTCTTGACTCCACAAACCTTGTTGCAACAATCAATGTCCATGGGCTCCTCTAAGCAGCTGCCTAGCACTTTTTGGGGAATTAAAAGAAATTGATGCTCACAAAGCAAAAGAAGGCTACAAGAAGATAGCAAAGCATTTTCAAGTAGTTGTTTTCTCAGTTCATAATGTTATTAAGAAATGGCAGGTAAAAAGAATGGTGAAAGTCAAGTTGAGGTCTGGGAAGACCAAGGAGATTTTCTGAAATAACTGCTTATTGGATTGCTAGAAAGGCAAATAAAATCCCCTTTTGGCTGCAAAAGACCTTCAGGAAGATTTAGCAGACCCTGGAGTGGTGGTGCACTGTTCTACTGTGCAGCGACACCTGAACAAATATGACCTTTATGATAGAGTCAGCTGAAAGAAACCTTTCTTGCATCTTAGCCACAAAATCCAGCACCTGAAGTTTGTAAGTGAACATCTAAACAAGCCTGATGCATTTTCGCAGAAAGTCCTGTGGACTGATGAAGTCAAAATCCAACTTTTTGGCCACAATATGCAAAGGTATGTTTGGAGAAAAAAAGGGCACAGAATTCCAGAAACAGAATACCTCCCTAACTATTACGTATGGTTGTGGATCGATCATACTTTGGGGTTGTGTTGCATCCAGTGGCACAGGGAACATGTCATTGGTAGAGCGAAAAATGGATTCAAATAAATACCAGCAAATTCTAAAAGCAAACATCACACCATCTGTAAAAAAAAGTTTAAAAGAGAATGGGTCCTCCAGCAAGATAATGTTCCTTACAGTTCCCCAACCTAAACAGCATTGAAAATCTGTGGCTAGATCTCAAAAGAGAAGTGAATGCAAGATGGTCCAAGAATCTTGCAGAAGTAGAAGCTTTTCGCAAGGACATGGGTGTCCTTGGTTTTTACATTTGCATGGGTGAAAATACCTCAGGTAAAAACTGAAAGACTCTTAGCTGGCTACATAAAGTGATTCCTAGCTGAGATACTTGCCAAAAGGGGGGTCTTACTAAGTACTGACCATCTCGGGTGCCCACATTTTTTGCTTCAGGCCCTTTTCATTTTTATTTCCATCATCCACAGGTACAAAATACCAACAAAAAAATGTTAAAGAAATGCGTCATCTTTAATTTTGTATTTTAGTGATGAGTTCATCTTCTGCTCACTTAATTATTCATAGTAAAAGACATTTTTAGCAAGTGTGCCCAAACTTTTGCATGCCACTGTAACTTCTCCATCAAGTTAATAATATTAATTAAAATGCAGCACTTTAAATTATATAAATAAGTAAGAAATTTGAAATGAATTGATTTTTTGTATAATAGGAATACAAACAGTACACAGTGGGTAAGAAGATCAGAGGCTTGCTGCATCTTTCGTGTGTTATCAACTAATTCAAACACCATTTAGCGGGAGTTTGGTAAGGTTAGTTCTTTACGATAATAATCCTCAGGTAATTTGTTCAATCAATTTAGTCTTATATATCCTTATATAGTTGCTTTCCCGTTCATATATTTCCAGAGAAGTAACTTTTTAAGTCTATTAGTTAATTTACCTAAAGCAGCAGGAGAAGGGAACCACTGTGTGAACTGTTTGTGTGTATGTGTGTGTACACCTGACTCGCTTGTATTGTGTATCCGAGCAGCTGTCAGATGAGTAAAAGAAAATATATATTCAGGCAAATGTTCCCAAGATAAAATAGAAACAGTAAACTAATTATAAGTTGAAGTCGCACAGAATGTTTCTGTTTGAAGATAAACAATTTCACAAAATCGCCATTGTTTTTCAATAGGAAATTTTGAAATTTAAAATCTTTGTACAGCACCAAAAATTGAACTGTCTCAATAAATTCAAAGCAAAAAATAAGTGTGCTGTATCTCAACAAAACTGGTGCATGTGGGGCTGAGTTGTTTCATACAGAGAGATAGACATGGGCTTTCACAGTAGGTGCTTTGCACATGACATGCAAATGTACCTAACAATGTCCAAATGAAAAAAATCTAATTTGTGTAATAAATGGCATCATCAAAGCCATCCAGGTCTAAGTAACATTTATTTAACCTCAAATGTCATTTCTTTTAATTATGTACAAAAGGATTTATCATAAGTTAATGTTCATCCATCCATCCATCCATTTTCCAACCCGCTAAATCTGAACACTGGGTCGCGGGGGTCTGCTGGAGCCAACCCCAGCCAACACAGGGCACAAGGCAGGAACCAATCCTGGGCAGGACACACACAAACACACCCACACACCAAGCACACACCAGGGCCAATTTAGAATCGCCAGTCCACCTAACCTGCATGTCTTTGGATTGTGGGAGGAAACCGGAGTATCCGGAGGTAACCCACGCAGACACGGGGAGAACATGCAAACTCAACGCAGGGAGGACCCGGGAAGCGAACCCAGGTGTCAGGTTAATGTTCACAGACTCCATAATGCTGTTATATAGTCCTTTATACCTTTTGTCAGACATCAGAACTGGCTTTTTAACGACAGTATTAATAATAAAGTGTTTAAATATCTTAATTGTTAGGACACAAAATCCTTCATTTATTGTATTAAAGGCAGATCATTTAATTGGTTGAAGAAATCTCCCTTTAGACTGACACCAAGGTACTGTATGTATGCCTTCTCTTACTCTACTAGAGTCTAATTAAGCAGAAGCTCACAGTGCTGTTTTGGTCTATTTAGAATATATTAATATTAAAGTGTGACATTATGTAGGACATCACCTAACATTATCAAACCTCTTCAATTCAATTTAGTGTTGCTGGAGTGGAAACTGTGAATATTTCCTGTATGTATGTCTAGGAAGCCAAATTGACAAACTGTTTGTGTAAAGTAGTATTTAGTGCATATTTTATAATGACAAAACTGTGATTATATTTCCTTGTGTTTCTTTTATTTCTTTCTTTGTATTTGTTAAGAGATAAATGCCTTGTGTAACTTCTCCACGTGTTCACTGGATTTGATGTGTTATTCCTATCACTCTTGAAAAACCCAAAAAATATAAAAAATAAAATGCAATATAAGCATATTTGTAATAATATGAAATAATATGGAAGTAATCATTTTGTTTTTATTACCAGATCGCTAAAAGGAAAAAGAATGTTAATTGAGAGGAGAAATTCATCATTATTAAGAGTACTAATTAAATAATATATTTTATTTATGTAGTGCCAAATAAAAAGGGGTGGACGCTTATCAGAAAATGGATAACACATCCACCCCCCACACCCCTCACACACACAAATGCTGAAAGGCCATGCTTTGGCGCAGAAGAAAGTGGATTTTTTTCCTAGGATATAGTGAGTCAAAGGATGTTTTTTTTTTTTTTTTAAAAATGGATAAATTTCATTTATTTAAATTGAAAAGTTTTACTGAAAGGCCTGTATTATGTACACTGTCTCTGTATTGAAGACATTAATTTTATTTTGTTAAAATGTCAGGGAGCCAGATTTTTTAAAGACGCCTCTGTATACAGCTCACCACAGGCTACCTCCTGCTCTACTGCAGAATGACTGAACATATCTTTATGATCTGTTTATTGGTCAGCTGACTAAAGCTTGAGGGGCAACACTGTTTTCCATAAACATGCAACTGTAAAGGTTGTGATAGCCTCTAAATGCAATTTTTCCAACCCAGTATGACATGTGCCACCATCCTTTTGCAGTAACCTGCTTCTTTACACTTCATACCAGGCTATGGGTGCTGCATTTGCAATAGCCATGCATTCAGATGCTTTTGTCATTCTTATCTCTTCATTTTCTCCACATTGTTTCATTCCCCCTTTCATGATATCATTTTTCCCACATCGCTCCTTCCTGCGCTCATGCATTTTGATCTTATCTCACTTAATTTTACATTTTTCATATCTGTTGTGCACAACTGTGCAGGACATCCACCCCTTCCTTTTACTTCACTGCCTATTTTTACCATGCATTTCTTCTGCACACTTTCCACATGCTTTTCATTTCACTATTCGAACATTCCCAGCGTTCCTATCATGCTTCTGTGGTTACGAAATTGAGGGCATCCACTCCTTAAGGACGGTGATGTCTTCTGGTTTTAGTTCTCTCACTTTCAGTAGTTAATAATGTTATCCTTAATATGTGTGATCTTATCTACAGTTGCCTTAAATAGTCCCATAATGCAACATACATGAGCATATTTATACTCCTAACACTATAACCAATAACAGTAATTAAATAACAAAAGACCTTGAGAGGAAGGATAGCCAGAAGACAGCTATGTCCATGAGGAAATATTTGTGAGTCTGTTGCTGGACCCAAAATTTCAAGTAAAGGGTGGGGGGCTAGAAGGACTGGAAAAATGCTTTGTGATAATCTGGATTACCTAGGATTACTGTTTCCAGGTGCCAAACCAAAATAGCCTATAATACCTACTTTTAAGAACGACAGAGTGAAGTTTTTTCAGACTTGGCTGTTTTGTAGACCACTTCTGCTAACACTTATCAGCTGGAAAATTGACTAATCTTGAGAAAATGGGGGATAAAAATATCAGTTACAATCCTTGAGCATAAAGTCTTCAAAACACCCTGATAATAAACCAGCCGGGAAGGTGAAGTGGTGCAAAAACCAAAAGGATTTCTTAGCGGCCAGGAGGACAATCTTGGCAAGGCACCTTGAAACAGCAGCCACAATAGATAACATAGTCAGTGCTGCCAGATCGGTCATAACCAGCCAAACATGGTTTAAGAAGGCTAGAAATGTTAATATTTTACTAAGTGATTTTAGAATTTTGGCAATTTGAATAAGTTATTGACAATGTCAGATTAGACAGGCAAATGCCTTCTTTTAATGTATGAAATCGATGGTCAACCATAGCAAGACTTGTTAGTAAGGAGTGTTGAAAGTTGAATTCATTATCACAGGAAAACAAGGTTCTGTTTTATGCTATGATATTGTATTTGAGTTGATTAAATATTATTCTGTAGACTATTGCTTATTCACCATGTGGCGCATACAGCATTGCAGCATAATCAAGTGTCTATTTACTACTACAAATTTAGCCAACAACAGAGGTAAATAGTCTTTGTTTTGCATAGTGCTTTGCTATAGAAAGCATTCTGTGGTTCTTCAATGGACTTTATGCAACACTTTCCTCTGTATCTTTATGAAAACCCTACATGTACTAAGCATGATATCATAGACAATGTAACACAATGATGTTCATGCCATGGCGTGTCTGATCCTTAAACTGGACTTAAAAATGTTGAAATCTTTACCTCCTAGTGCCACTTTCTTAAGGCATTTTACATGTATAGGTCCACTGTTTAATTCCTATTTTTAAAAACTGAAGCTAAGTGACTCACTCAGGATCACACAGCAAGTCAAAGGTGAGAGATGAACCAGCATTCAGCGATATAACCTTTAGTGCTTCTACCCCTGGGCCACATAAAATGAACTGTGGGAAACTAATTGCTTTCACAGTTTACTTAAACGTTCCTTAAGTCAAAAGCAGTGGTAAACAACATCAGTCCTGGAGGGCCGCAGTGGCTGCAGATTTTTGGTCGAACTCAGTTTCTTAAGGAGAAGTGAATTATTGTTGATGAAACACTTGTTGCTCAAGTGACATTTTTGTGCTCCACTCTTATTGTCTTGTTTGATTTTGAATCCTTAATTGTTCATTTTAGTTTTAAAAAGTTGCATTCACTGTTTTGAATTGCTTCTTATTAAAACAAAGGAACTGGCAGTTCTCCAATTATATTGTTTTTATTTACAGCTGTATGTATTCATCGTGAACTATTTGGCTTAATAAAATACTTAGAAGGAAACTAATGAGAAAAAAGTGAAGGACTAATAAAGTATTAATCTGTTTTGAAGGACTGAAAAGTGTTAATCTGTTTGAGACTTTGAATCATTTAAATTATATCATTAAAAGGGAAATAAATCTACATATAAGAATGACCTGACATTGCAGAGTTAACCACTAACAAGTCATCATATTAAAAGAGAAATAATAATGTTAATAACAAATCTAATTAACAAACTGTATTGGAACAAAAACCTGCAGCCACTTCAGCCCTCCAAGACCAAAATTGCTCACCCTTGGTTTTGAAGGAGTAGAGTCTTCAATGGCAAAAAGATGTGCTCAAAAAACCTAAAATTCTGTAGCACAATCAACAATGTCAATTGGTTTTACATTTAGTTATAGATTTCTATTTTTTGGAATGTGCATCATGATTATTGTGAACCACAATATTTTTTTAGCTGAATGTTTAGCTTGCAATAAGGCTGAGATGATCTAATTTGTCACTGGATGGGCACTTCTTTTTTTTTTTTTCTTTTTTCAATATTAAAATCTAAAGCTAAAATCTGGCAGCACTTGACAATGCTCTTCTGCAACTGGAAAGCAATCTTACTTGAGTTGGGGATGCGGCTGCGAA
Organism: Polypterus senegalus; assembly: GCF_016835505.1. NCBI lineage: Eukaryota > Metazoa > Chordata > Cladistia > Polypteriformes > Polypteridae > Polypterus > Polypterus senegalus. The sequence continues at coordinate 80,863,106 of NC_053166.1, read as the reverse complement.
GGCAATCCCATTCCTTGGCTCTGTTCCTGGCTGGGCTTCTGTGGAGGCAATGGTTTTTGCTGTACAGGAGGGCGGTTCCCTACACTTCCAGGACCTCCCATTCCTAAGGGACCCCCTTGCCCTTGAGCTGAAGGCCGAGGCTGCTGAGTTGTGGGTGCCATGGGTCTACCCTGTTGCTGTGGTGGAGGACCCTGGGATGATGCCCTCTGTTGCTGCTGTTGAGAGGCTTGTGGAACCCCTTGTGTGGGCTGTCGAGGAGGCTGTGGCTGTGCCCCTTGCCCTTGTGACCTTTGCTGTGGTGGCCTTTGCTGTTGCTGAACCCCAATGGGTTTCTGCACTGATGCACCAGTTGGCCTCTGTTGTGGCTGTTGCTGAGATGGGGCAGGCTGCTGCCTTTGCATCTGAGGAGATCCTGATTGACTTCTTTGTGGTGATCCTTGACCAGATGATGGTTTCTGCTGTGGCTGCTGAGCACCTGGTCCTGGCTGTCGTTGTTGTGGTGGCCCTGCTTGGCCTCCACCCCCAGGACTAGGCTGCCTTTGCTGCTGTACTGGGGCTGGAGATGTAGGGTGCTGGGTGCTAGGGCTTGGAGCTCTCTGCTGCTGCTGCTGGGGTGGTGGTTGACTTAAGCCTTGTATTGGCTGCCCCTGAGGTGGTGGTCTCTGCTGTGAGGGAGGGCCTTGACGAACACCTTGAGAACTTTGAGGAGGCTGTTGAGGCCCACCTAAAATGTACAGACAAAATTAGATTTGTTAATATTCATTTCAGTACAGAAATACACACATTGCACAATAGTGGCCAAAAGTTTTGAGAATGAAGCAGCAAACTTTGTGAAAACCAGTATTTGTGTCAGTGTTTTTCGATGTTTTTATCAGATGTTTCTATGGTATACTGAAGTATAATTACAAGCATTTCATAAGTTTTCAAAGGCTTTTATTGACAATTACATTAAGTTTAAGCAAAGAGTCAATTTTTGCAGTGTTGGCCCTTCTTTTTGAAGACCTCTGCAATTCACCCTGGTATGCTGTCAATCAACTTCTGGGCCAAATCCTGACTGATGGCGGACCATTCTTGCATAATCAATGCTTGGTGTTTGTCAGAATTTGTGGGTTTTTGTTTGTCCACCTGCCTCTTGAGGATTGACCACAAGTTCTCAATGGGATTACGGACTAGTGAGTTTCATGGCCATGGACCCATAATTTTGATGTTTTGTTCCCTGAGCCACTTAATCAGTTTTGCCTTATGGCACAGTGCTTCATCATGCTGGAAAAGGCATTGTTCGTCACCAAACTGTTCTTGGATGGTTGGGAGAAGTTGCTCTCGGAGGAAGTTTTGGTACCATTCTTTATTAATGGCTGTGTTCTTAGGCAAAATTATGAGTGAGCCCACTCCCTTGCCTGAGAAGCAACTCCACACATGAATGGTCTCAAGATGCTTTACTGTTGGCATGACACAGGACTGATGGTAGCGCTCACCTTTTCTTCTCCGGACATTCCAAACAATTGGAAAGGAGATTCATCAGAGAAAATGTCTTTACCCCAGCAGTCCAATGCCTGTACCATTTGCAGAATATCAGTCTGTCCCTGATGTTTATCTTGGAGAGAATTGGCTCCTTTGCTGCCCTTCTAGACACCGGGCCATCCTCCTAAAGTTTTTGCCTCACTGTGCGTGCAGATGCTCAGGAATGGCAGCGGGCAGGTGTGAGTGTAAGCTCTGCACTGTTGGTGCCCCAGTCCTGCAGCTGAATCAACTTTAGGAGATGGTCCTGGCACTTGCTAGACTTTCTTGGGTGTCGTGGAGCCTTCTTCACAACAGCAGTGGAAATTTGTTTTTTTTTGGGATTAAGTTCATTTTCATAGCAAAGAGGGACTTTGCAATTATTTGCAATTCATCTGATCACTCTTAGACACATCATTAAAACCGAGGCAACAAACTTTGTGAAAATTAATATTTCTCATTCTCAAAACTTTTGGCCACAATTGTAGTAGTGCTGTCCTTTGGAATACATTGGGTGCTTGCAAGAATCATTATCTCAAACCAAGCAAGAATCAGGTGTGGTTCAACTGATATACCTCTCACCCAGTACAATAAATGGGAAGATATAATACAGGAATCAGCACTTACTCAAGTATTTGATTTTTGGGGCAAGGTAACTAACTTCACTGTTGTTTCACTTTCACATTTGTTCACGAACACTGACAAGAATATTGTCACATCTCACTAACAGTTACCAGTAAATCTCCTACCATAGGTGTTTTATAAAAGTCTGTGTTGTACCTCCGCCTGACACCTAATATTTTGTTGATCCACAATTCTTAGTAGAAAGGACCAATTGTGAAAATAGATAAATTGATGAAAGAAATCTGCATAGACTGTGGACTGACAGGATCAGAACTGCATCATTCTGTTTTTGTTTCTTAAGCTTCAGGCACCTGATTTCCAACCCTAGATAATCTGGTGTAACTCTTATTTCTAACACAGTGTCCCACTTAACTAATCATCTCTGTTCCCCACAATCCCCACTTTAGTTTTTTCTCTAGCATCCCATCTTTGTCTACTGTCTACCTGTAGTCTACACTGACACTCTAGCATTACAGTACTCAGTCAATCTTCTTTCCTATTAGTGGAAAAAGATCATAAACTATACCTTCATATTATTATATTTTGTGCAGTTAGTATCAGTATATGAAAGTTTGTTTGGATTATGTTTAAGGTCGACCATGAGCTTCTTGGAAGGTTGAAGCAAAGTGTGCTGTGTTGGGTCTTTCACAAAGTTTTTCCATCAGCAACATACTGAATTAGTGACCCTTATACTTTAAATGCATAACAAGGTAATCCACTTAAACCTCAAAGCTGCTGTTCATGTTCCTTTTCCCTTATAGTAGTATTATGTTTGTACATAGCACTAGTAGCACTAAATTCACACTTTCTGCAACACCACATACATAACAAATATTTCATATTTAATGCTTGTAACACTAGCTTTAACAGTGACCCAATATTGTAACTTTGATAACAGACTTGGGATTCTTTGTAGCACAAAAACAAGGTCAATATGTGTTGTACTTATAATAATAGATAGATAGATAGATAGATAGATAGATAGATAGATAGATAGATAGATACTTTATTAATCCCAAGGGGAAATTCACATAATCCGGCAGCAGCATACTGATAAAAACAATATTAAACTAAAGAGTAATAAAAATGCAAAAAACAGACAATAACTTTGAATAATATTAACTTTTGCCCCCCCTGGTGGAATTGAAGAGTCGCCTTCTGCTGTTATGCACATAAAATCTGGAATAGCCTGCCAATAGGAATTCGCCAGGCAAATACAGTAGAGCACTTTAAAACACATTACTTTAGCATGGCCTTTTTATAACTTCACTTTAACTTAATCCTGATACTCTGTATGTTCAATTCTTCATAATAACTATTCATGATGGCTCTAAAATCGCTACTGACCCCTACTCTCTCTTCTGTTTCTTTTTCCAGTTTCTTTGTGGTGGTGGTCTGCGCCACCTCCACCTACTCAAAGCATCATGATGCTCCAACAATGATGAATGGATTAAAAGGCAGAAGTCTACGTGACCATCATCATCATCAAGTCCTTCTGTGAGAACCCTAAATCCAAAGAGGATTGTTTCATTTATGTTAGGTAGAATGCCCAGAGGGGACTGGGCAGTCTAATGGTCTGGAATCCCTACAGATTTTATTTTTTTCTCCAGCCGCCTGGAGTTTTTTTTGTTTATTCTGTCCATCCTGGCCATTGGACCTTACTCTTATTCTATGTTAATTAATGTTGACTTATTTTATTTTCTTACTGTGTCTTTTATTTTTCTATTCTTCATTATGTAAAGCACTTTGAGCTACTTTTTGTATGAAAATGTGCTATATAAATAAATGTTGTTGTTGTTATTGCATAGTGTGAAGGAGGAACGATCTCCTCAGTCTGTCAGTGGAGCAGGACGGTGACAGCAGTCTGTTGTTGAAGCTGCTCCTCTGTCTGGAGATGATCCTGTTCAGTGGATGCAGTGAATTCTCCATTATTGACAGTAGCCTGCTCAGCGTCCGTCGCTCTGCCACAGATTTTAAACTGTCCAGCTCCGTGCCTACAATAGAGCCTGCCTTCCTCACCAGTTTGTCCAGGCGTGAGGCGTCCTTCTTCTTTATGCTGACTCCTCAGCACACCACCGCGTAGAAGAGGACGTTCGCCACAACCATCTGGTAGAACATCTGCAGCATCTTATAATGTACATCTTATAATGTACAGATGAGAAGCAATTTTTCAATCTATTTACTAACATTTGACTAAGGCAGGGTGGGAAAGACTTTGAGGAATCCATAAAAATATAAAAACAGGATTTAGAATACTACAGCCAACTTTATGTGAAAAAAATATTTTTAAGAGTTGACATGCATAACATGCTGCCCTTGCTCCATATGCCCAGTATGGCAATCTTAGGCAAATACAGGCTACAGGTCTCAGTCCACTACAGTACAATGGAAAAACAGCCAGTGGACTTAGTATTTTGCAGGCTTATTCTGTCTTTATAATAAGGACTAGTTATTCCAACAAGGGGAAAAAATACTTAACACCAGTGTATCATTTTCTGTGATTCATTGCCCAGTCTGCATTGATTCAAGCCTGGGATTTAATTGCACAGTAAATTATAAACTTTTCACAATCACTTTGTTTACTTCAGTGCTAGAGGCATCCTGTTTGACCATTTTCTTTAATTAGGGAAAAAGCTTTACTTTCTTGTTTTCTGTAGGGTGTCAGGAAGATTCTAACTAGTGGGTATACATTACTACAGGCCTCTGTGCAGCACTAATTTATTCCATCTATAAAAAAGCAAAGCAGCTGGAGTCAGGATAGCTAATCTCAGGCAGGTACAAGGAAAATACTATAATGATATTTATCAGTAGAATTTCCACTAAAGGCTGCTGCTTAAAGTAGTTCATTTTTGATAAATGTTTGCATAACAGCAACAATAATTTTATGTTGTTATCTAAAATACATTTATTAGGAGTTATGCTCTTTCTTTTTCTACTGCTAACGTACCTAAATTATCTACAAATTTTCCCCTTTAAACATGCCCTTTAATATGTGCAATATGTAAGTTGTTAAAGTTATGAACAGTATGTGATTTGATGAAACTACATTTCTGTTATGGGTATCAAATGTTGCCAGCTTGCTCTATTGCTGCCTAACATATCAGTTTATCAATATCAAGATATCCTATTTGAATGGTTTACTGTCCAGATGTGTTGTAACAAACTTGTGTTTACCGGACTTGATGCTCATACTTCATACTCCATTAGGGAGTTTGATGATGTTCAGAAACATTGGCCATTATCAAACTAGACAGGTCCTCAACACTACTTCTTCTTTCGGCTGTTCCTGTTAGGGGTTGCCACAGCGGATCATCTTAACCCAAATAAATGCTGTTCAAGTAGATGCAGTTAAAGAAGCTAAAGATGTATTCCTACTAACAGTATCAACATCACAAGCTACATGATAATAACACAGTAATGTACATATAACAAAATAATATGACACACTAATAATTAACACTCACCCCAACTACCCATCCTTCTGTACAAACTAACAGTATATGTGCTAAACTGTGTGTGTATATATGCAAGAATCAATCATTCAAACAAACCAGTTGAAGAATTACTGAAAAAGTTACATTTCAGTCCAAAAATGTTGTTTGGAAATATTTTACTCCAAAGTTCTGTGAAAGATAAGCAGCCAAAGTCAGTAGAATCCACACAGGGAGCTGAAGAAACAATCTACATGTAGTGCTATTCCAAGCAAAAAACAAGTTTGTAACACCGTCACCTTCCTATGTGTCTTGTCTGTGTGTCATTATTTATTTGTCATCTCTGTGTGAGAGATTACTTGTCTGTGTAAGGTCAGACAGACATTGAATTGACAATGTCAATTGAAATTGAAAAGTCAGTGTCTGAATTGCTACAGTAACACTAAGGAGAATGGATAAAAGGGTGGGGAAATCTGGAAGAAACTTCAGAAAGGAAAGAACAATAGTAGAATAGTCAACAAGGATTTTTGCCATAATTCAAACTCTTCATTACCCTTTTTTCACCAATGAATCCCAGAGACTTGCATACTCAGTTATTTGGCAGCTCTAAATTTGCCCTGTATAAGTGGATATATGCATGTCAATAAGTGTGTCCTATGGTTTGATTTAAACTCTGCTTTGTAGCTCTAGATTTGACCTCCCCTACTATATTCGCATTGAGGCTATATGTCAGCAAAAAGATTCATATAGAACTCACCTTGTGGAGGAGGACGCTGCTGGGCTGGGGGTCCTTGCTGGGCACCAGGAAGTCTTTGCTGTGCTTGGGCAGGCTGAGGTGAGACAGCTTGCTGCATTGTGGGCTAATCGAGGTAGAGGAGTGAAGTTTGGACAGACAGAATGACAAATGAAAGGGGGCAATTAGTGAATAGCAAACAGACAAAATGGAAAGTTTTGTTTTTAGTAAGTGAACTAATCTGAAAACAAACCTAGCTATGGCATGCTGTATAGTGTATTGTTATACTAGATATGAAGATAATGTGTTTTTTTTTTCCCCAACAGTGCAATTATTTATTCATTACTGAATGAATTATTTTAGACACTGTGCCACAGTCATGTCAGGGCCATTGTTTGTTTATAATAGAAAGTTTTACAGAATCAAAGCTTTAACAGTGCAGCATGAACATATACACAAGATAACAAAATATTTATGCGAGATTCTTTTGGGATTTTTAGATTCTACTAAAGGCCCATATCAAAAAGTACTAATAAGCCACTGGAAATGGGAAAATGAGATAAACCGCTTTATAAAAACAAGATTCCACTTTGGCAGGGCACTATTCACTATCTGATCATCTTTGCTTTAGCATTTTAAGGAATAGTTAAGGTTCACAGTGTTTGTTATACTCTGTTATCTCCCTTCTAAGAGATCAAGTGGAAGATCAGAAGTTAGAAATACTGTAAACAAAACAGTTCCAACATACCTGAGCTGTCTGGGCTGTCTGGGCTGTAGGCGGCCGAACTGGAGATGGAATTGGTGTTCTCGCCATGGTCTGGTTCATCTTACTGAGAACCAGGTCTGCTATGAGACCACGGTCTTCATCCTGATGTTCTCCAATGAGAGGCATAGAGCAGCCGACCACCTAAATAACATAAATGTGTGATTTTATTTATTTATTTAATTAATTTTTTTTTTAACATGATGTTATTTAAATAGCTTGTGAGTTCAAAACCACATACGGGACTTTCATACTTTTTTTTTTTACATTTGATTACATTACACTTGTCCTGGGTATGACGTTAAACTGCAGCCAGCCCTGCAAGCTGTCTTACAGTGAAATCATGGGGGTTGGTGGCTGCCTGCCACCATAAAAAAAACTTCATGCAGCTCTGAGATGACAGACAGGACTCCTTGCTGCTCTCTGTGGAAGTAGCCAAGCTGCTCTCTTTATAAAGGAAATGGCGGAATGCCCTTGGGAGCCCCATCTCCGGAAGAGTCAAAACTGTCAGAGAGCCAATGGGATCAGGACTGTTTGGGATTAGAACTGGTGTGGTGCTAAGGCACCATCCACTGTATGGCAGCACTTGGGGTCCCAATTTGAGGCAGCCCATCTGGGTAGGCGGAGGCGTGTTGTCTCTCTGGCATGATGATCAGCATCCTCTGCTGTCGGAGGAGCTTTTTAAACTCCGCATCCCAGCGGCGGCACTCTCTGAGGTGCACAGACCTGTGATTGCCCAGATCTCTGTAGTTGGGTACACTTTTTATTTGCCTAGTTACTCTGATGGCTGTCATACTCGGGGAGTAGCTGTTGCTGTGGCAGATCAGCACCTTTTGATGGTGTCCAATGCCACTCCTTTCGACAAGCGTATTATGAGACTACGATTAAGGCACTCTCTAGATGCCTTGTCTGTTGTCACAGTGTATGCTCCGACCACGGTGAGTGATGTCTTGATGAAGGAGACATTTTATTTGCAGCTTCGCTCATTGGTTGATGGGTGCCTGTGAGGTTACACTCCTCTGGTCATGGGTGACTTTGATGTGACCACTACCACTGACAGGGCTGACTATGAGGACTGTGTCACTCCCCATGGATCTGCCAATTGTGGTAAAAGTGGCTCCATGTTTCTTGACTTTGCAAAAGGTTAGGGGCTGCAGATCACAGTATCCTGGTTGGACTTGGTACTACAGTACTGGTAAGTGCGGTGAAGGAGTTCAATTACATCCTTGTGGGTACACACTGGAGCCTCTTACAAAGCTGCAGGGTCTACAGAAGTACCCACTTTGTGAATTCTGACAATAAACTTGTTGTTGCTACTTTGAAGATCCAGGTTAGGTCCAATAGGCTACCACCAACCAGGAAAATGAGGCTGGACCTAGCCAGGTTCCAAGATCAGGCTCTTTCTGATGAGTGTGCACGCAGTTTGTATGAGGAACTTATGGACTTGGGTACAACTGCTACTCCTAATGTGACGTGGAAGACCTTCTGTGACAAGACCCTGAAGGTTGCTGAGGGTTGTGTTGGTGTTACCAGTGTTCTCTGGAAGAGGTGTTTCATCTCGCAGGGCACTCTGGATATCATCGAGAGGAGTCACAGTGCACTGCTTGATGGCAACTTCAGTCAGAACGGGGAACAGAGAAGGACAGCTGCGAGGGTTCTGAGGGCAGATAAGGAGGTGTGTGTTAGAGGAATCTATGAGCAAGTAACACACCATCTATGGTCTCATAACCCATGTCCTGCTTACAGAGGAATCAAAGCATTACACACGCCTGAACCTGTTACTTGAAGAGTCACAGTCAGGGCAGCTGATGGAACAGTCCTTACAGATGAAATTGCAGTTGTGACCCACTGGGTTGGCTACTTTGAGCAGCTGTTTAAAGCTGATCCTCCGGCTAGGACGTTGGATATCTCTGGATCCACAGTCCTTGAAGCTGATTCTCCAATTAACTGTGAACCATCCAGTCTTGCCGAGATTGCACAAGTGGTCAATCATATGATAGTAGGGAAGGTTGCAGGGATCTCTGTTACCCGGGGTGAACTTCTCCAGGATGGTGGTAAGGCTGTCCTGGCATTGCATACAATCTTTGCTTCCATTTAGGTGACAGGCATCATCCCAAATGACTGGAAAACAGGACTTGTTGTCCCTGTCTGGAAAGGGAAGGGTGATTGCCTGGATTGCAGCAACTACAGGGGGATAACACTTCACTTGATGCTGGGTAAGGTCCTTGCTAGGGTCATCCTCAATAGAATCCATGATCACTTACTCATCTACCATTGACTGGAGTGGTCTGGTTTTATGCCTAAGTAGTGCACCATCGACCACATCCTGGCACTGAGGGTTTTCATCGAGTGCAAACACAAATATCAGCCGTGTTTCTTTGCAGCCTTTGTTGATTTTCGCAAAGTATTCGACTTAGTTGATTGAGCTGCCCTGTGGGACATCCTGAGACTTTGCTGGATCCCCACAAAGCTGCTAGATATCATGGCTGGCCTCTACAGTAATACTGTGAGTGCTGTGCTGAGTGGGGGCAGAAACTCTGTGTTTTTCCCAGTTGATTCTGGGGTTCATGAGGGGTGTGTTCTTGCTCCTACTCTGTTCAAAACTTGGATGGGACTGGGTGTTGGGCAAAGTTATGGGGTCCAGTGGCTCTAGGGTATCTGTTGATTAAGAAAGATTCACTGATCTTGACTTTAGCGATGAAGCTGTAATCTTTGCGGATTCAAAGGAGGCTCTGATTGGAGCTCTCGAGAAACTGAGCGAGGAGTCTGAGTGTCTGGGCTTTCAAGTGTCCTGGATAAAACCAAGATCCAGGCCTTTAACAACCTTTTGGGCACAGCCATCAGCAGTCTGTCTGTCTGCAGAGAGAATGTCGACCTTGTCTAGAGGTTTACTTATCTTGGCAGTGACATTCATGTCGGTGGTGTCTCTTCATATGAAATCAGTAGATGGACTGGGAGAGCATGGGGGGGTCATGAGGTCGCTGGAAAGGAGTGTGTGGTGCTCCTGATATCTATGTAAAAGGACGGAGGTCCAAGTCTTTAGAGTCCTGGTGCTTCCTGTCTTGCTAAATGGTTGTGAGACATGGACACTATCCAGTGTCCTGAGATGGAGACTGGACTCCTTCGGTACTGTGTCTCTTCAGAGAAACCTTGGGCACCTCTATTTTGACTGTGTCGAATGAGTGGTTGCTCATGGAGTCCTGAATGAGGCACATTACCTGCATTGTGAGGGAGTGTCAGTTATGGCACTATGGCCATGTGGCAAAATTACCTGAGGGTGATCTGACTGGCATGATTCTCATTGTTTAGGGTCCAATCAGCTGGACCAAGCCCAGGGGATGCCCACATAACACCTGGCTGGAGCAAATAGATGGTCATTTCTGGAGGATGTGACTGGAGCAGGGGGGTGGGGGTAGTGTTTGCCAACCAGGATCCCGACCTGTTTTGTTGTGTGATGGGTGTGGCTTCATGCTGTACCAGTGCATGCTCCCCAACCTGACCTGATCTGTACTTAACACTCCTAATAAATGGGAATAATGAAGTAGATAGAGTTTTCAAGCGTTTCAGGAGGGCACTGGTTATTCTGAGGACCTAAGACTTAGTCCGATGATTGAAGATGCTTTATGAATAAGTTACATCTTAGCCTGGTGAGTAGAACTACTGTCAGGGAAAGGACAGAGGAAAAGAATGAAGAATTTATCTTGGCAGATTGTGCCTTTCATTGAAAACACTTCTCTAAAGCTCTTACATTAAAAATTCAACACTACCTCCAGAGATGTATCTTTTTCCAGGCTAAAAGGCACTGTATGGCAGAGAGGTAAATGGTGGGTGAAAAATAAATTTGAAAATTGATACTAGATAAGAAGACTGACCCTTCTGAATTGAAGACAGCTGAAATTACTGTAATTGCTTTTCATCAATTTGGTTCTCCTTTAAAAATTAATGTGCATCTCTAAAAATCACCCTTAGCAGCAACTGCAGGAGAGGTTTTTCAGAATGAGAATGACCAAATCAACGTTTTTTGCATAACCATTTAATGTAGCGACATATGAGCAATTAAATTCCTTCCTAAAATTTCATAAAGAATAGCTTGTTAAAGTGAAATTTATCATAAGATGGATGCCCTCTGATCTGAGCTCTGTAGTATTAAGTGCATGCCAACTGGCCTCTTCTGTACACAATTCAGCCCATGGATGAGCTAAGCTGGCCATTGCTTTGAGGTTTCATGGCAGTCTGCATCTTTGTGGCCACAACAGCAGAACTAAGTACACATCAAGCAAAGCTCTGACTAATTACAGCACTTTAGTTTTTGCTATCAGTGTTTTTAGCAGATTTATTCAAGTGCAACCACTGACCCATGGGTACTGCAATTATGAGAATGTCTGATGGTTTGGGTTTACATTTAAAGAAGTCAAGTCTACCTCCAGAAAAAGTAAATAGTCATCTACATTGTGTCTGAATTTGCACAGTGTGTTCTGTGTGTGTGTTTTCAAACATTCTCTGGTTTTCCTTCCAAGATGTGCTGATTAAGATGGTTGGTGATGCTTAATTGCAAAGAAGGCAGAAGCACAGCATTTAGTGTTACTGTGCTACATGAACAATGCCGGTGTCAGTAATATCTGTCACTTCCTGTTTTCTGCTCTCAGCACCATCAACTTGGCTAAACTGTATTGCATCTAAAAATAATCAGCAACCATTCATAGGCTCAAGGCCAAGCAACTTTGATAGGAATTAAAGTGGTTTTGATAATGAATTATACAATGAATGACTAAATAAACTATATAGCATCTAAAAATAAAAAAAACTTAAGTGTCTTTCATAGGCAATGGTAGTGTAGTGTAGTGGTTATTGCTGTGGCTTCATTTGGCATCCTGGATTAAAATTCTATTTTTATATATGTTATTTTTAGGGACCACCTATATTTATGATTTTCAGGCTTTCACTGGGTCCAAAGATCTCCCTGATCCCGCTTCCCCCAACTTGTTTTCTACACCTCTAATTGATAGATCCATTTTCCAAACCTGTTTAATCCAGTTTAGGATCATGTGTTACTGGAATCGGCCTGGAATGGGACAATAGTCAGTTGCAAAACAATCTGAAGCACAGCTCCACACGCCCTCACACTGAGGCAATTTTAAAGCCCAAGTCTGTCTGATTACGTACCTTTGGGAAACCCATGACAACATGAAGGGAACATGCAGACTTCAAATCGAGGAGAATTCAGCCTAAATATTTGTCTTCTGAACTACCTTATTGTAAATCATAGAGAATAGCAGCGCTGGACACTTGGCAGTAACTAATCCCAGATGAGTCAACAGTCCCTTATTAGTCACATTCTTACACAAACATCTAAGATCAACACATTGAAATGGTTTTGACTCTCCAATCAAACTGTCAGCATCAGATGGTATTAACAAAAATATAAATTCCACCCTCAGAAATACCTAACAGCTCTTTATGAAGTTCTGAGTGTTTCTAACTAATGTGTACAGGAGTCACTGCAAATTGTTTTCTGCTTTAATTACACATGCTTATAAAAATTCTGACCCCACAGGTTGGTTGGGAGCAGGTGTTGATAGCATGTTGCCAAACCCACCACAACTCATTCTTATTTTAGCAGCCAACTGCTATTTAACAATGGCATGGCAAGATAGCCAACAGTGCAGCAGCATTTTTGGCACCGCTTCCATCTGTAGAATAGTTGTTCAATATTTCAAATAAATAAAAGACCTCAAATTCAGAAAAAAAGAGACACAATTTATATTTAAGGGATTAGATGACATTTTTTAAATAAATTGTACGCTTGCAGCTTTTTACTTTCTCATATACATAGTATAGAGAAAGTATAGGAATCGTGAAAAAATACATCATTGAGATTTTGATGAATCTTGTCGTTTTAGACCTTACTGAGACTGAAAATGCCATTTTTTAAATTATGTCTGTCTGTGTGTAAACACGATAACTCAAAACGCTTCGACCTAGATCAGTGAGATTTTGTACACCTGCTTTATATCAAAGATAAGGAATCAATTCTTGGGCAACTTCCGGTAGTGGTACTGAATACTTTCACAAATTTTCAAGTAAACTATGGTTATAATTATGGATGGATGATTCATATTTTGTATAGATCCATCCATCCATCCATCCTCTTCCGCTTATCCGAGGTCGGGTCGCGGGGGCAGCAGCTTAAGCAGAGATGCCCAGACTTCCCTCTCCCCGGCCACTTCTTCCAGCTCTTCTGGGAGAATCCCAAGGCATTCCCAGGCCAGCCGGGAGACATAGTCCCTCCAGCGTGTCCTGGGTCTTCCTCGGGGCCTCCTCCCGGTTGGACGTGGCGGAATACCTCACCAGGGAGGCGTCCAGGAGGCATCCTGATCAGATGCCTGAGCCACCTCATCTGACTCCTTTAGATGCGGAGGAGCAGCGGCTCTACTCTGAGCCCCTCCAGGATGACTGAGCTTCTCACCCTATCTTTAAGGGAAAGCCCAGACACCCTGCGGAGGAAACTCATTTCAGCCGCTTGTATTCACGATCTCGTTCTTTCGGTCACTACCCACAGCTCATGATCATAGGTGAGGGTAGGAGCGTAGATCGACTGGTGAATTGAGAGCTTTGCCTTACGGCTCAGCTCCTTTTTCACCACGACAGACCGATGCAGAGCCTGCATCACTGCGGACGCCGCACCGATCCGCCTGTTGATCTCACGCTCCATTCTTCCCTCACTCATGAACAAGACCCCGAGATACTTGAACTCCTCCACTTGGGGCAGGATCTCTCCCCCAACCCTAAGAGGGCACTCCACCCTTTTCCGGCTGAGGACCATGGTCTCGGATATGGAGGTGCTGATTCTCATCTCAGCTGCGAACCGTTCCAGAGAGAGCTGAAGATCTCGGCCTGATGAAGCAAACAGGACAACATCATCTGCAAAAAGCAGTGACCCAATTCTGAGTCCACCAAACCGGACCCCTTCAACAACCTGGCTGCGCCTAGAAATTCTGTCCATAAAAGCTATATCTATTATATCTATTTTGTATAGATATAATGATAAAAAGCAAACCAATATGAAATTTGAGAAAAATTACTTAACCAGAAGTAGTCAGTCAGTCATTCTGCAACCGCTATATCCTAACACAGGGTCACGGGGGTCTGCTGGAGCCAATCCCAGCCAACACAGGGCACAAGGCAGGAACAAATCCCCGGGCATGGTGTCAGCCCACTACAGGGTACACACACACCTACACACCAAGCAGACAATTTAGAATCGCCAATGCACCTAACCTGCATGTCTTTGGACTGTGGGAGGAAACCCACGCAGACACGGGGAGAACATGCAAACTCCATGCAGGGAGGGCCTGGGAAGCGAACCTGGGCCTCCTTACTGAGAGGCAGCAGCGCTACCACTGCGCCACCGTGCTGCCCACCAGAAGTAGTATTTTATTTAAATAACCATCCAAAATTTTTGTAACATGGGTATATAAATGTGTACACAATATTAAAAATTGTATTCAATATAACACATATTCTTTCAATAACTATTATTAATTTTATTTTAACTTATACATCATCAGTTTAACAATAGCATGTAAAAATTGATCATGCCATATAAATATAAAGATGTAATGGGATCAATAAGCTGCACGTCCCTGTTGTGTTCCTGGTAATACATTTAATTTTATATTTCTTTTATTTCCGCCATCATTATTAAATGTGGCTACATGCAGTTTTACCGATAGCAATTTATTGTAACAAATATTATATAATGCTAACACTTTTTCTATGTTTTAGGTGACTATAACTCTTTTTACTTTGTATGTAATTTAGGTAATGCATATATAATCATGGAAAAATTCCACAACAAGTGTGAAAATATCATTTTAATATAAAGTTTAATTATAAATAAAGATAAATGATTGTGTATCGATATTATTAATTAGTTGATGAGAAACAAAGAGATATGATATTTGAGAAATATTGCACAACTGGAGGTGGTTCTGATGACTTTTTCCTCCATCTCAGTATACGAGAAAGTCGAAGGGAGGGCACTCCCAATTTTTTTTTTCTCCTGTTTGCAGATGCAAGAAAGGAAAAGCCAAGGTGATCCGAGTCCGTCTCCATTTTCAGTCTAGTCCCCTTTCCACACAGCACACTCACATGACAAACAAGCCACAGCACTGTGTGTCAAATGCTTTGTTAAGATGATTTTTTGCTGTTGGCTTCATTTTTAAGTATATGTGATAAAAATAGGAGTGTTAAAATGAGTTTTATGAACTTTACCTTGTAGTACTCAAAAGTATTTTATTATTACCGTGTTCATAAGAGTTCCTTGTGAACGCTTAAAAATCATTTCAGGATTTTTTTTTTTTTTTTGCCTAGCACCTCTTGACTCATTGGAACGAGAAAATCCTCAGCTATGATGTGCTGTTTGACTCCTCTTGATGTTTACTTATGCAAGATGTCAAGCTTTTTGGGGTTTCCCCCTAGACCTACAGTATAAAAACTCTCATTTTTATGATAAAGAGTAAACCAATGGGTGTCTCAAAAGAACTTGAAGTTGTACATGACACATCAACTGACCTCAGATGTTCACCCCCTAATGGAATAAAAGGGGTCAAAATTACTCCTTTTCACAAAAATAGAAATCAGTAATATAGGCAGATGGAGTGTCAGTTTATGCCATTTCGAGGCAGCTAATCCCAAATACGAAAATACATTTGATATTTGATTCTTTACTAGTGGTCCTAGCCCTCTAAGAGCCACCTGCAGAAGATTAAAAATGACAAATTTCAAACATAAGTGTGCAGAGTTTCATTTCAGACTACAGTATTTCATGATCAGTGATTACAAACATGATGTTATTTTTGAATTCTGTTCCCTTACGAGAGATCTAGCCCTCTGTAGACCCTGTGAAATGGTGAAAAAAATAAATTTCTATTGCAATCAAGAATATTTAGATTTCAAAACATTTAAACTAAAGTATATTTTAATATTTCAAATATTATACTTCTACTGTACTTGCAAAGGAGACTCAAATCTTTTGATGTGTGTAACAAGCTGCTGGAAATGTCCTATCAGTCCATAGTAGCCAATGTGGTGATGTATACTGCAGTCCCCTGAGGGAGCAACCTGAGCACAAAAGAAGCACAAAGCCTGAACAAACGTATCAGGAAAGGCTGCTCTATCATAGGGAAATTCTAGACGCACTGGAAGCTGTCGTGGAAAACATGATGATGGCAAAATTGGATGGCATCATGAAAAATCCCTTCCAGGAGGCACTTTCTTAGAGTACTTCTAGCCGCAGGCTTATTATACCATGATGTGCTAAGAAGTACCTCTGGGGTTGCCTTTTCTGCCCACTGCTATCGGGAAATTCAGTGCATCCACCCAATATGCTTGTTTGGTTTATTTATTGATTGATTGTCTCAGTTATCTGTCCAGTAAGTCTGTATTCTTGGTTTTTATGTTAATATTTATGTTTTTTATGTTAACCATTGTCACACACGTGCGCATAGGAGGCACCTAAAGGGCTTGAGTGACAGCAGTTCTGAGGCATGCCAGGAGCTGGCAGAGTGCACTGACTCTTTTTCTCCCTTCCCTGTAGACCATTCCTGGGAGATTCCATCCGGCTCTCTCTTGACGTCACTTCCGGGACTGAGCCAATGGAAGGAGACCTTACCGGCTCCGGCCCCTGTGATGTCACGTCTGGGCTCGAACCAATGGCTAAAGAACACGAGCCTGATCCTTATGACCTCACTTCCTGTCTTCCCCTTTAAAAGCCTGTCCCTTTTCCCTAAATCCTCAGTCTTGTTTTGGACTCATTTGTATGCACATCAGCGCTGTTTACTTTGATAAAAAAACGACTTTGCAGCCAGGATACCAGAATAGACGGGTGGCTACTCCAAACCTTTATCAGAGTATGTCTCATTATTGTGACACCATGAGGTTAATAAAGATGATCTAATCTAATAAAGAAAATAATTACATTTTTTATGAATACCCCAAATTAGGGCATCATATGCTTATTTCAGAATTTTTGATTTTTAAAATTAAAATCAATAAAGGGCCTATAAGTAATGCTTGTATTGTTAATAAAAGAAATTTCTTGCCAATTAACATACTTTAGCTCTTCCTCCCTTGATTTTGCTTTTATTCGAAAGTAGCCTCAATCTGACAACCCAATCATCTAATTTGAAGTGCAGATTTTTTTTTTTTTGGAGGAGAAACACCTAAGTAGGTGTATGATATTCTTTGATAGCATGAGGTACATAAAGTGAAGAGCATTGGTGCAATGGTGCAGTACATTTACCAGAAATGTCAAATATAGTATACTAACCTATCTGACTTGACAAATATATGCCTTTTTCTGATAGGAAAAAAAAAAATATGACAAGAAATGTAATGCTTTTTGCTCTCCATTGAAATATCACAAATGTCCACTAATTTTCTAAGCTTGCTTCTTCAGACTGCAAGGACTGCTGCGAGTTTAAGCGTACCCAGTAGGGTCGAGTGCCAGGCATGACACTGGATAGGTCACATGTCTAACTCACACATTCACACACATACAGAATCAAGTTAGATTTCCCAATTTATTGCACATGTTCAACCAGCTTGAAATTACAAAAAAATTTACTTTTTTTAAATGTGACTACTTGGGGACAGGAAGCTTTCTAAATACTGGTGTATGTAGATGCTGCTCTGATCAGTTATGTAGATGAATCCCATTTGGTAGTTGTTGTTTGTTGTCCAGCTAATGAGTTAAAACCAACAAAGTGAAACTTGCATATTGTAAATTAAGAAACAACATAACATCACATTGTAACTGCTCACCTCAATAATGTAATCTTTGCCATCCTTTCCATGGAGAGCCTCTACAGCACAAATATCAAGGCCCCCAAACAGCTCTGAGCAGGAATCCACCCACAGTCTATACCTGCAAAAAAAATACATTCGAAAACCTTGTTACATTTTAATTTACAGAAATGTTTACTTATGATATGAATACTTATGGCCCAGTAGGTTGGTATCACATACACAGACTGTGTAAAACAAGGTCAAAAAGGAAACAAATTTGTGGTTTAAGCTGCTGCTGCTGTCTTTGCCAGCAGTACCTGTCAGACATTGCCACCTGCTCCAGCATTGCAGATCCTGTATTGGTTTTCCAGTTTCCAGAAATGGACGTTCTCCTGTGAGATAAAGAGAAAAATACAGATTTACATCCATTGCCAGAAACATAATCGCAAAGGATAATTTGTGAAACACTGGTATCCTTTCCAGAGCCAGTTTCCTATCCCATGCCTGAGACTACTGGTGACTGGCATTTTCTCCCCATGCTCTTACATTGAAGTAAATGTGTTTGATGACAGATGGTAGATGATATATCTTTCTTTTTGTAAGCTGCCAACAGCTGGCTTATTCATTTTCTGGAGCCATAGGTTGTCAGGGGTGGCACAGTAGTGCAGTAATTAACATTGCTGCCTCATAAATATAGTATACTGTATGGAGTTTGCACGTTGTCTCAGTGTCTACATTAATTTTCCTCTAGCTACTCTGGATTTGTTCCCATCTCCCTAAACACGTGCATGTTAGTTTGATTGGCAGCTCCTAATTGGGCTATTGGAGTGTTGGCGTGTGCATAAATAGGCCTTACACCGGACTTGTACCTGATGCTGCAAGGATAATCTCAAGTTGAACTGTGACCTTAAATTGGATTAAGCAGGTTTGAGTAGGTTATGTTTTGTAAGTACATTTTCTAAGCCTGTATTAGGAATAAGTAGACTGAATGCATGAAAAGAGGGCAAATTTACACTTATAGAAATAACATAAACTGCTCAAAAAAATTAAAGGAACACTTTGAAAACACATCAGATCTCAATGGGAAAAAGAAATCCTCCTGGATATCTATACTGATATAGACTAGGTAATGTGTTAGGAACGAAAGGATGCCACATCGTTTGATGGAAATGAAAAGGATCAACCTACATAACCCTGAATTCAAAGATGCCCCAAAAATCAGAGTGAAAAAATTATGTGGCAGGCTAGTCCATTTTGCCAAAATTTACTTGCAGCAACTCAAAATTGTACGCAGCACTTTGTATGGCCCCTGTGTTCTTGTACACATGCCTGACAACATCGGTGCATGCTTCTAATGAGATGACAGATGGTGTTGTGGGGGATCTCCTCCCAGATCTGGACCAGGGCATCACTGAGCTCCTGGACAGTCTGAGGTGCAACCTGGTGGCATTGGGTGGACCAAAACATAATGTCCCAGAGGTGTTCTATTGGATTTAGGTCAGGAAAGTGTGGTGGCCAGTCAATGGTATCAATTCCTTCATCCTCCAGGAACTGCCTGCATACTCTCACCACATGAGGCCAGGAATTGTTGTGCACCAGGAGCCACTGTACCAGCATAGGGTCTGACAATGGGTCCAAGGATTTCATCCTGATACCTAATGGCAGCCAAGGTGCCTTTGTCAAGCCTGTAGCGGTCTGTGTGACCCTCCATGGATATGCCTCCCCAGACAATCATTAACCCACCACCAAACTGCTCATGCTGAATGATGTTACAGGCAGCATAATGTTCTCCATGGCTTCTCCAGAACCTTTCACTTCTGTCACGTGCTCAGGGTGAACCTGCTCTCATCTGTAAAAAGCACAGGGCACCAGTGGTGCATCTGCCAATTCTGGTATTCTATGGCGAATGCCAATCGAGCTGCATGCTGCTGGGCAGTGAGCTCAGGGCCCATTAGAGGACATGGGGCCCTTGGGTCACCCTCATGAAGTCTTTCTGGTTGTTTGGTCAGAGACATTCACACCAGTGGCCTGCTGGAGGTCATTTTGTAGGGCTCTGGCAGTGCTCATCCTGTTCCTCCTTGCCCAAAGGAGCAGATACTGGCCCTGCTGATGGGTTATGGACCTTCTATGGCCCTCTCCAGCTCTCCTAGAGTAACTGCTTGTCTCCTAGAATCTCCTCCATGCCCTTGAGACTGTGCAGGAGACACAGCAAACCTTCTGGCAATGACACGTATTGATGTGCCATCCTGGAGAAGTTGGACTACCTGTGCAACCTCTGTAGGGTCCAGGTATCGCCTCATGCTACCAGTAGTGACACTGACTGTAGCCAAATGCAAAACTAGTGAAGAAACAGTCAGAAAAGATGAGGAGGGAAAAATGTCAGTGGCCTCCACCTGTTAAACCATTCCTGTTTTGGGGGTCATCTCATTGTTGCCCCTCTAGTGCATCTGTTGTTAATTTCATTAACACCACAGCAGCTGAAACTGATTAACAACCCCCTCTGCTACTTAACTGACCAGATTAATATCCCATAAGTTTCATTGACTTTATGCTATACTCTGATTAAAAAGTGTTCCTTTAATTCTTTTGAGCAGTATATTTAACCTTTACTTAACTTCATAACAGCTCCAGGTTGTCAGGAGACACCAATTTAAGTGAAGGGAAGTAGAGTGGTTGTTGCTGTTGTTCTCACTTTTGGAGGCCATTCCCTAACCAGTAATACTGATAATGCTATTGAACAGTGAGTCCCTTAATAGCTCCTGGTTTTCTTTCTAACAGTTTCTTGCAAGTCATTGTTTTAATGTTGTGACTCTAGAAATGTGCAGGTTAATTTTATTAGCTACTAGCAAAATACCCGCGCTTCGCAGCGGAGAAGTAGTGTGTTAAAGAAGCAATGAAAAAGAAAAGGAAACATTTTGAAAATAACGTAACCTGATTGTCAATGTAATTGTTTTGTCACTGTTGTGAGTGATGAGTGTTGTTGTCATATATATATATATATATATATATATATATATATATATATATATATATATATATATATATTTACACACACACATAAACATATATATATACATATCTATACATATACACATATATACATATATATATCTACATATATACACACACATACATACTGTACATACACACACACATATATAAACATATATATACATATACATACATATCTACATATATACACACACAGCTATTTCAGATCAGTGCAATACGCTGTTTGTTAAAACGGTTGACTCCGCTCTTACGTGCAATAACAAATCAAATCATTCAGTTGTCTTTGCTCATATGTCATTTTAGAGCTGGACGCCTGGCATCTTTTTGGCCACAAGTTCGTTTCTGTTTGGTGTGAGGTTCTGTGTTGTGGAGATTCTCAGGATGGATTGAAGGTGCTCATCAGTGAGGCGACTCCTGTGTGCTGTTTTGTTAGTCTTTATCACTGAGAAGAGCTTCTCACACAGATATGTGCTACCAAACATGCACAAGGTTCGAGCCGCATGTAGACAGACTTTTTTTGTTCTTCAAAGTCACCAAAGCGCCGTGCAAACTCAGTGCGCAATCTAGCTAGCGCAATAACTTGCAGCATCATAAGGTAGACTTGATTAATGCGGCAAGTGTTCGGCAAGGCAGCTGAAGCGCTGCATTATGGGATCTGTAGTTTATTGTGTTACCAGCGCTTCATATACCCGGGCCATTAATAACAATAATACAGTATATAAAATGATCTCGCGGGCCGGATATAATTACACGCCGGGCGGATGTGGCCCGCGCCCTTGAGTTTGACACATATGGACTAAATAGAACTTGAAAAGATATATTTTTCAAATGTGATCGCAATTCAGATAGAGTTGACGCACTACAGCCTGCATGCCTCAATAAGTCATCTCCCTCGCTCTTACTTTTTACCGTTCATCTAATGAATACACTGAGTATGGCTTTACCAAAACAATCATTGATGGCGAATAAAGTATCCATTATTCGAGTATGTAGAGCGGGATATATATATATACCTATATCGCAGCGAGAAGTAGTGTGTTAAAAAGGTAGAAAAGAAAAGGGAACATTTTAAAAATAACGTAACATGACTGTCAATATACAGTATTTGTTTTGTGAGTGTTACTGAGTGTTGCTGTCATCAAGGATTTGATTATCATTATTTCTTTCAATCAGGTTCGTATTTGTAGGATGTGTTGTGTTCAAGTTACATTCCGTGTTTGTCAATCGTTGTAAAGATGACAGGTTTCATTCATCGATTCGTTTCTTACTGCATCAATAAACAGCTTGTCTTCTTCTTTATCTGAGACCTGACACACTGCATGCACGGGTTTTTACACTGTCTTCCTTTAGCGGGACATTGACTTTTTCCACCGTGTGCTTTGTTTCCACAGTAGCTGCATTTATGAATATGCTTATCAGGCGCTTCATATTTTTGCTGCCTTTTCAATTGTGTAATTCGGTTTTGTTCAGCTCTTTGGAACTGTTGCTTTTATCTGTGCACTGCATCAGTTCCGTGAGCCACTCGGTGTACTTGCATCGAAGGTTCCCAGCTGTGCTGGTGCCATCTCGTGCTATGTCCATGGCTGTATTTAATGTTACCTTAGTCCTGGCACTTAAAACTTTCTCTCGCAGTTTCGCTGAGTTTGTGTCAAACACCACCCTGACCATCTCATCTTCCTCTCCATAAGCACAGTCCTTCACCCGTGAATATTTACCCGTGGCAGTTTGCTATTGGATTGCCGCTGACGGACGGCCTTATATGGGCAGGCACTAAATTACAAGCGCCAGCGCAGCCTGTCTATGAACTTAATTTAAAGTGTAGGTTTACATCATGCTTTGTTTCCGAAGTAGCAGAACTCATGAATATGGTTGTATATGTCACTCGCTCGCTTCTTATTGTTTTGCTGCCTTCTCAATTATATAATGCATGTTTTCTTGAGCGCTTTTTTGAGGTCTTCCTGGTTTTCTATGTACTGCGTGATTACGTGGGAGGCGTGATGATGTCACACGAAACTCCGCCCCCACGGCGTTGAAGCTCATCTCCATTACAGTAAATGGAGAAAACTGCTTCCAGTTATGACCATTACGCATAGAATTTCGATATAAAACCTGCCCAACTTTTGTAAGGAAGCTGTAAGGAATGAACCTGCCAAATTTCAGCCTTCCACCCACACGGGAAGTTGGAGAATTAGTGATGAGTCAGTGAGTGAGTGAGTGAGTGAGTGAGTGAGTCAGTGAGTGAGTGAGTGAGTGAGTGAGTGAGGGCTTTGCCTTTTATTAGTATAGATTCTAAAGTGGTCGAGAATGCAGGAGCAGCCTGGCACACTGTCTTGGGGTGGCTCCTGCCCTACTTCACAGTGCTGACAAGATAGGCTTCTGTACTCCATGATTCTGAATTGGGTTAAGCAGGCTAAAAAATGTTTTGCTAGATTATATTTTACTTTTAGGCAATAATATTTTGTTCCCAACATCTTATGTGTAGACTCATGGAAAACCAGTTCACAAAAGAAACAGTCATGTTGTTTTGTAGCTGGCAGGCTAGGCCATTACATGCTGCACCACCACTCTATATTCTGAACATGGGAAGGGATTAGTATCTGTGTTGTCATTAAATGAATGAATATATCGCGCTTCGACTTTTGCGGCCTCACTCCATCGTGGATTTGAAATGTAAGCATATCTAAATATATACCACGCATTTTTCGCTGGTTCGCTGATTTCTAAGGACAATGGGTCTTTTAATCTATGGTACACGCTTCCTCAGTTGGTTTGCCCAGTTGATTTCATAAAAGGGACGCTATTGGCGGATGGCTGAAAAGCTAACCAATCAGAGTACGTATTACGTATTAAATAAAACTCCTCAATGATATATGATATGCTTCCTGCGCGGTGCTTCGCATACTTGAAAGCCCGAACAGCACGTATTGATTTTTGATTTTTTGCTTTTCTCTGTCTCTCTCACTCTCTCTGCTCCTGACGGAGAGGGTGTAAGCAGAGGGGCTGTTTGCACAGAGGCTGTTTGCCTACAGGATATGGATGCTCCTCTAAAAAAATGCTGAAAGACTAACTTCACATATTTCCCTTCCTTGCAGCTTTGTCCGGCGGTGCTTCGCATACTTAAAAGCCCGAACAGCCCTACTGATTTCTGATTGCTTATCTCTTTCTGTCTCTTTCTCTCTCTCTCTCTCTCTCTGACATTCTCTGCTCCTGACGCGCACTCCTTTGAAGAGAAGATATGTTTGCATTCTTTTAATTGTGAGAAAGAACTGTCATCTCTGTCTTGCCATGGAGCACAGTTTAAACTTTTGACTAAAGGGTGTTATTTCATGTCTAGAGGGCTCTAATAATGTTAAAAAATATATTTAGAAGGTCATAAACAGGTTTTCTATGCTCTAACTGCGAAAATATTCGATTTATAAATAAAGAATCCTACTTCACGGAAATGAATTTATCGCGGTAGAGTCTGGAACGGATTAACCGCGATAAATGAGGGTTTACGGTATAGGGTGGTCCAGATCTAATTATGCAATTTTCATTACGCGATAACTTCACGAAAATCACCTGAAAAATTCTAGATAAGTGTGCGAACTGACGACATGAAGAATCGTCTTTGCACCAAACTGGAATTATCCCAGCATAAATCAAAGTCATGCAGACGATCTGCATAATTAGATCTGGACCACCCTATACACTTTAGATCAGGGGTGTCGAACTCCAGGCCTGGAGGGCCACAGTGGCTGCAGGTTTTCATTCTAACCATCTTCTTAATTAGTGACCAGTTTTTACTGCTAATTAACTTCGTTTGCTTTATTTTAATTAATTTGACTCAGGTCCCTTTGTTGTTTCTTTTTCCTTAATTAGTAGCTAAGTAATAAACACAAAGCAAGCTCAGCCTTTGCCACAATATCTGAAAATAAAGAAAGGTAAAGGTTTCAGTAAGGTTGATCTCTTAGGTCACCAAAACATTTTGACGGTGTTCTTAGAAAAAAATGAAAATCAACAGTTTTGGAAATGTCGGCTGTGACAGAATGAGAGTAGCAACAAGCCATGGAATGAAATAATGAGTTTAATTAACAGCAAAAATCGGCATCTCATTAAGAAACTGATTCAAGTGAAATTGGTTGGAGTTTGAAGCCCCAATTTAGCTGGTCATCTGTTGGCTTGTTTCATGTCCCATTTCTGTTTGACTTTCATTTAATGAAGAGCACTGAATTCTTAAAAATAGGGCTATTAAAATGAAGTGAAAAGAAGTTAATTAGTATTGAAACCTGGTCACTGATTAGGAAAAGGGTTAGAATTAAAAATCTGCAGCCACTGCGGCCCTCCAGCCACGGAGTTCAACACCCCTGTTCTATGATCTATTAGTGACTTTAACAGCCATGTAGAAATTCATGTGCACCAACAAAGAGCCAAAAAAAATATGGAGGAACAACACGTGGTGCAAAACTCTTAAGTCCTGAAAAAATAGTAACCTGTAATAGTAAAACTATATTGTGCTCACAAGAACTTGCTTCACTCTGACTGAAACACAACCATTGTGTGCACCAGTCTGCTTAACTACCTCCTAAATGACAATAGAAATGCCACAGTGCTGAAAAAATAATAGAAGACACAGCACACCTAAGGAAGCAAAAACAAAGGTTGATTGCCAGTGAACAAGCTGTTTTCAAGTGAAAAAATCGTGTTTTTTTAAAGTTTGTTAAATAATATTTTTTAGTGCAAAGAATATAGGATTATTTAGATAAGATGCTGGTTTTAAGTGAAGAAAACTACACAAAAAGGACTACTGTATATTGTATAGGTGTTGTAAAGGTTTCAGTCTTATATAACAGATAGAAAATTCTTTGTTAGTTGTGATGAATATACATTGGTAGTCCTTGATAGAGTAGACAGTTTACCATCAGAATCTATTCTGGGCCCACTACTCCAATTATGAAATGATTATTTTGAAAAATAAGGTGAATTAACACAACTGTGCACATGACATACAGCTTTACTTATCTATATACTGTAACCCGATAACACTGAAGCTCTGTGCATTTGATCAAATGTTTTAATAGCTTTACAGAATGGATGAGTAGTAAATATATAAAGATAAATAAAGACCTATCTATCTATGCTACATTCTTTGTATAAAAATGTGGTATATAAATAAATGTTTTTATCTTGTGACAGCACCTGAGCTTTATTATTCCTTATTTGGGACTTGACATCAAAAGGGCAATTTTGATGTAGGTCAAATTTTATCCCAATTGTACTCTATTTTCTTTCAGTCAGGTTTCACAATTTTTTTTATTTTTTTTGCAATTTTTACATATTTCCTGCTTTCTTCCTTTTCACTTGTCTTCAACACTTAGTCACAATAGTTGAGATATAACGTTTTAAACTGAAAGGTGAATTGAAACATTTACTGCATTAGTCTATTATAATTAAAAAAAACCAAGCAAATACTGTACTTTGCATTTCAGTAGATGCCAATTTTCAGATGCCTACACTAAGACCTGCGTACATAGACATTGATTCTGTTTCTTGCATTCTTGTCTGCATTAGCAAATCTCTGCATTTGAAAAGATATTTGAGGTTGTGTGTCAACAAGAGGAATGCAGGAAAGCTATGCTCTACAAAGGTTTGCTATGCAGAAGTAGAGCTTCTCAGTTTGGTAACTGTCTAAAGCGTTGACTAGCCTACTAACTGCTCATCGAAAAATTATCTTTAAGGATTGACAATGAGGGAAGATGGCTACATTATGGATTGCATACAATATGAAGAGTACTGAAACAAAATTACTGCATAAGTACTGTATGTTCTGCTCACAATTCATACATTATAAATGAATAAAGCTGTCATATTCATAATAGTGCATACAATCTTAATTGAAACAAGTCTGTAGAAGCTTCCTTCAGTAAATCAAGAAAGGTCAACAGACAAATGAACAATCCATATATTGTTGTGTGAAATATTACCGGCAGCTGAGGCACAAAAAAAAAAAAGCCTCACCATCACACATAGATTTTAATTCTTGATTATTTTTTATTAATCAAGAATTTGACTTCACATGATACAAAATGTTACAAATGGATTCTGTTTAGCAGTATGGGTGTGTATATGTGTATAAGTGTGCCCCATGATGGATTGGTGCCATGTTCATGTCTAATGAGCAAAACGAAGTGCCTAATACAATTCTAAAAGGTAAATTAATAATCAAGTATATCATTTTACTTGTGTGTACAATATAACATTTACAGACCCACCTAATCCAATGCAAGGTCACAAGGAGCCGGAGCCTACCCTAGCACAACTGGAAGCAAGACAAGAAACAGCCCTGAATAGGGTGAGAGTCCATTGTGGGCCACACTCGAACTCACACAGGGCCAATTGGGCATTGACAGTTAAGCTGGACTGTATATCTCTGGGAATGTGGGAGGAAGACCAGTAAATGTCTCGCAGAAAAGGTGAGAATGTGCAAACACCACAGAACAACGACCAGGTGAAGGATTAAATTTTAGGATGTTAGATTTGTAATGTGACAGTGCTATCCACTGCATCGCTGTGCCATATACGGCATATATATCATATACAACATATGCAATACTTGCATCTATACTAATAAAAGGCAACGCCCTCACTCACTCACTCACTCACTCACTAATTCTCCAACTTCCCGTGTAGGTAGAAGGGTGAAATTTGGCAGGCTCATTCCTTACAGCTTCTTTACAAAAGTTGGACAGGTTTCATTTCGAAATTCTACGTGTAACGGTCATAACTGGAACGTACTTATGTACATACTGTATATACCGGCCATAGCCTGCCGGTCGGTCGCCGTGTAAGGGGAGTTGCGTCCCTCATCCTCACGCCTCCCACGTAATCACGTGAACTGACTGTGAACGCAGTACGTAGAGAACAAGGAAGAGCTCCAAAGAGTGCTGAAGAAAAAACGCATTACACAATTGAGAAGGCAGCAAAAGAATATCAAGCGAGTGACGCATACAAGCTTATTCATAAGTGCAGCTACTGCGGAAACAAAGCACGGTGTAAACCGTAAGTTTAAATTAAGTTTATAGACACGCTCCTGCTGCCGTTTGTCATGCCTAAGACGAATACGATATTCGCGAGATACAAGTTTAATGAGAAGAGAGTGCAGCTACTTCAAAAACAAAGCACGGTGTAAACCTAAAGTTTAAATTAAGTTCATAGACAGGCTGCCGCTGGCGTTTGTCATGCCCACGACGAATACGATATTCGAGGGATACAAGTTTAGTGAGAGGACGCAGGGTATAAACGAGAGTTTTGATCACTTTGTAACTAAGTTAAAATTGCTGGTGAAGGACTGTGCTTATGCAAATTCTGAGAGACTGTGTTTTTAGGGGGATTGACAGTTAAGGCGGGTGGTGGAGTCGTGTCATCATCTCCCTTCATTTCGTTCACTTCATTTCGCTCCGAGCTGAGCTCCGCACCTCAGTCGGTCTTGCCATTCTTTTTCCTTAGTGTTTAGTCCTCTCTCCTTTACTGATTTATATAAAGGAGAGTTGAGATCCGAGAGACTGTGTTGTGGAGAGACTGACAGTTAAGGCAGGTGGGGGAGTCACGTCATCATCTCCCCTCCCATTCACCTCATTTCATTCACTTCATGTCGCTCCGAGCTGAGCTCCGCAGCTAATGTGGTCTTGCGGAAGCAACTTCGTGATGCTGCCACCAAACACTCACAGAAAAATCCACAAGTTAATACACAAGCTGTCTCTAGAGTTTCTCCACACTCTGAATCCTCCAGGCAGTACTGAGCATAATCTAATTTTGAGGGTTGGGACACCAATAATGTTACTGAAAACCTTATAGCCACCGAAACTTCAGGTCACGTGTCTGCAAAAGAACCTAATTGAGGCAACTATTTTACTGGCGGTTGCTCAGGGGAGAGAGTTTGTATTCCTCGCATCTCCGTTATACCCTCTGATCTTCCATTTCAATTCAAATGCCTCCAATTTCCAGTAAGGCTCTGCTTAGCAATGACAATTAATAAGTCTCAGGGACAGACCCTACAAAAGGTTGCCATTGATTTGAGGCAAGCTCAGTGCACAGCTTGGTCATTTTACAACCGGAGTGCTGAACTGACAACATGGTATACAAAGAGATCCTTAACAAATAATTAATGGTATATTTTCCCTCACTTTAAAAAGGTTTACTTTTCTTCTTAATAAAAATTTAAAAGCAGTACTTCGCAGCTGCAAAGTGCGGGGATTTTGATATATATGTAGATACATATTTTGATATATATATATATATATATATATATATATATATATATATATATATATATATATATATATATATATATATATATATATATATATATATATATATATATATATATATATATATATATACTGCTCAAAAGAATTAAAGGAACACTTTTAATCAGAGTATAGCATAAAGTCAATGAAACTTATGGGATAATAATCTGGTCAGTTAAGTAGCAGAGGGGTTGTTAATCAGTTTCAGCTGCTGTGGTGTTAATGAAATTAACAACAGATGCACTAGAGGGGCAACAATGAGATGACCCCCAAAACAGGAATGGTTTAACAGGTGGAGGCCACTGACATTTTCCCTCCTCATCTTTTCTGACTGTTTCTTCACTAGTTTTGCATTTGGCTACAGTCAGTGTCACTACTGGTAGCATGAGGCGATACCTGGACCCTACAGAGGTTGCACAGGTAGTCCAACTTCTCCAGGATGGCACATCAATACGTGTCATTGCCAGAAGGTTTGCTGTGTCTCCTGCACAGTCTCAAGGGCATGGAGAAGATTCTAGGAGACAAGCAGTTACTCTAGGAGAGCTGGAGAGGGCCATAGAAGGTCCATAACCCATCAGCAGGACCAGTATCTGCTCCTTTGGGCAAGGAGGAACAGGATGAGCACTGCCAGAGCCCTACAAAATGACCTCCAGCAGGCCACTGGTGTGAATGTCTCTGACCAAACAACCAGAAAGACTTCATGAGGGTGACCCAAGGGCCCCATGTCCTCTAATGGGCCCTGAGCTCACTGCCCAGCAGCATGCAGCTCGATTGGCATTCGCCATAGAATACCAGAATTGGCAGATGCACCACTGGTGCCCTGTGCTTTTTACAGATGAGAGCAGGTTCACCCTGAGCACGTGACAGAAGTGAAAGGGTCTGGAGAAGCCATGGAGAACATTATGCTGCCTGTAACATCATTGAGCATGAGCACTTTGGTGGTGGGTTAATGATTGTCTGGGGAGGCATATCCATGGAGGGTCACAAAGACCGCTACAGGCTTGACAAAGGCACCTTGGCTGACATTAGGTATCAGGATGAAATCCTTGGATGAAGAAATTGATACCATTGACTGGCCACCACACTTTCCTGACATAAATTCAATAGAACACCTCTGGGACATTATGTTTTGGTCCATCCAATGCCACCAGGTTGCACCTCAGACTGTCCAGGAGCTCAGTGATGCCCTGGTCCAGATCTGGGAGGAGATCCCCCACAACACCATCTATCATCTCATTAGAAGCATGCACCGATGTTGTCAGGCATGTATACAAGAACACAGGGGCCATACAAAGTGCTGCGTACAATTTTGAGTTGCTGCAATTAAATTTTGGCAAAATGGACTAGCCTGCCACATAATTTTTTCACTCTGATTTTTGGGGCGTCTTTGAATTCAGGGCTCTGTAGGTTGATCATTTTCATTTCCATCAAATGATGTGGCATCCTTTCGTTCCTAACACATTACCCAGTCTATATCAGTATAGATATGCAGGAGGATTTCTTTTTCCCATTGAGATCTGATGTGTTTTCAAAGTGTTCCTTTAATTTTTTTGAGCAGTTTATATATATGTGTGTATGTATGTATGTATGTATGTGTATATATATATATATGTAGATATGTATGTATGTATATGTAGATATATATGTATATATATAGGTCTGTGTGAGTATATATATATATGTGTGTGTATGTATGTATGTATGTGTGTATATATATATATATATATATATATATATATATATATATATATATATATATATATATATATATATATATATATATATATATATATATGCATGAGTGTTTACTTGAGGTTTTTGCAAATTTATTAAAAAATAGCAAAATACCCGTGCTTCACAGCGACGAAGTACTGCCTTAAAATTTTTATTAAGGGAAACTGAGGGAAAATATACCAATAATTATTTGTTAAGGATCTCTTTGTATACCACACTGTGAGTTCGGCCCTCCGGTTGTAATATGACCAAGCTGTGCACTGAGCTTACTCTTGCGAATGCAACATACAGTTGGCCATGTGAACAGTAATCTTGTCTCAAATCTCACAGCTTGGATTGCTGCTGTCATAATCGGTTTGAGTTTCATGGTTTGTTTCAATTACGACAGTATTTGCAGGACTTGTTGTGTTGAAGTGACATTTGGCATCTGTCAAGCTTTGTAAGTATAAAACCGGTTTCATCGATAACTTTACATCCAGCTTTTGAGAGTTTAAACATTCATAAACATCAAAGTGTCCACTACTGAAATCGTCACCTGTCAATCTAAGATGTTTAAGAGGCATTGGCGGCCATTTCGGTACACTTGAAAGCGACAACCGAACAATTCACCGGCAGCCATCAACTCACATGCAGATGCATAGGTGAAGGGCTTAAGCATTTCACTCTTCTAGTGCTCCTGTGTAGTGTAATTATCTCCTGTACCATCATCAGTCGACCACCTTGAACCTGTCCCAGTCATTCAATACATAAGACACAGTGTTCCTCCGGATATCAAGAGTGAGCCTGATATGGCCATGCAATATGTAACAAAGAGAATAGAAAAGGCCGATGCCATCTCTGGGCATGGAAACCACTCGGTAAGTGACAGTTCTTTGATCGATGGTGATCACCTCGATAGACATGTTAATGGGGGATGCGGTTGGAATGATAAAGGAAATGGGAACCTGAACAATGTAAAGTAAGTCTAAAATACCTACACAATAACTATAATCGTAATAAATGAACAATAAAACAGCGAAGAAGCCGTGGATTAAATAAAAAGGCTGTAGTTATCAGCAGGGAGACGTGAATCCCATGGCGAAACAAGGAAGGGAATGTAGAGACCGGAGCGACGGACGGCCTTACATAGGCAGGCAGCCAACAACGTGGGAGGCGTTGGGATGGGGGACCCAATGCCGCCTCACACGGTGACTGAGCTGCAGGCTATGGACGTATATATGTACGTAAGTAGGATTCATTTAGCGTTGGGAACCCGCATACCAAATTTCTTGAAGATGGGCCCATAAGTAACAAAGACCATTGAAAAGTTCAATATGGCGGCCGACAGTGGCATGATACCACCGAAATAAGTACGTACATTGGTTTTGGTTAGCGCAGGGAAGCCACCTACCAAATTTCGTGAAGATGGGGCCATGAATAAGAAAGTTCAACATGGCGGACGTTGTTGACCATTATGACCGTTATGTGTAGAATTTCAAAATGAAACCTGCTTAACTTTTGTAAGTAAGCTGTAAGGAATGAGCCTGCCAAATTTCAGCCTTCTACGTACACGGGAAGTTGGAGAATTAATGACGTTTGGACAATTCAATATGGCGGCCGACAGTGGCGTCATACCACCGAAATAAGTATGTATATCGGTTTTGGTTAGCGCAGGGACACCACCTACCAAATTTCGTGAAGATGGGGTCACCCTTCTACCTACACGGGAAGTTGGAAAATTAGTGACGATGGAAAGTTCAATATGGCAGCCGACAGTGGCGTCATACCATCGAAATAAGTACGTACGTCGGTTTTGGTTAGTGCAGGGAAGCCGCCTACCAAATTTCGTGAAGATGGGGCCATAAATAAGAAAGTTCAACATGACGGACGTTGTCAACCATTATCGACCGTTATGACCGTTACGTGTAGAATTTCGAAATGAAACCTGCTTAACTTTTGTAAGTAAGCTGTAAGGAATTAGCCTTCCAAATTTCAGCCTTCTATCTACATGGGAAGTTGGAGAATTAGTGATGAGTCAATCAGTCAGTCAGTGAGTCAGTGAGTGACTGAGTCAGTGAGGGCTTTGCCTTTTATTAGTATAGATAAAAAAACTGAGAAATCACATGTACATAAGTATTCACAGCCTTTGCTCAATACTTTGTTGATGCACCTTTGGTAGCAATTACAGCCTCAAGTCTTTTTGAATATGATGCCACAAGCTTGGCACACCTATCCTTGGCCAGTTTTGCCCATTCCCCTTTGCAGCCTCTCTCAAGCTCCATCAAGTTGGATGGGAAACGTCAGTGCACAGCCATTTTAAGATCTCTCCAGAGATGTTCATTCGGATTCAAGTCTGGCCTCTGGCTGGGCCACTCAAGGACATTCACAGAGTTGTCCTGAAGCCACTTCCTTGCTAACTTGGCTTTGTGCTTAGGGTCGTTATCCTGCTGAAAGATGAACCTTCGCCCCAGTCTGAGGTTAAGAGCTCTCTGGATCAGGTTTTCATCCAGGATGTCTCTGTACATTGCTGTAGTCATCTTTCCCTTTATCCTGACTAGTCTCCCAGTTCCTGCTGCTGAAAAACATCCTCACAGCATGATGCTGCCACCACCATGCTTCACTGTAGGGATGGTATTGGCTTGGTGATGAGCAGTGCCTAGTTTCCTCCAAATGTGACACCTGACATTCACACCAAAGAGTTCAATCTTTGTCTCATCAGACCAGAGAATTTTGTTTCTCATGGTCTGAGATTCCTTAAGGTGCCTTTTGGCAAACTCAAGGCGGGCTGCCATGTGTCTTTTACTAAGGAGTGGCTTCTGTCTGGCCACTCTACCATGCAGGCCTGATTGGTGGATTGCTGCAGAGATGGTTGTCCTTCTTGTTCACCTCCATGACTAAGACCCTTCTCCCCCGATCACTCAGTTTAGATGGCCGGCCAGCTCTAGGAAGAGTCCTGGTGGTTTCGAACTTCTTCCACTTATGAATGATGGAGGCCACTGTGCTCATTGAGACCTTCAAAGCAGCAGAAATTTTTCTGTACCTTCCCCAGATTTGTGCCTCGAGACAATTCCTTTGACTTCATGCTTGTTTTGTGCTCTCACATGAACTGTCAACTGTGGGACCTTATATAGACAGGTGTGTGCCTTTCCAAATCGTGTCCAATCAACTGAATTTACCACAGGTGGACTCCAATTAAGCTGCAGAAACATCTCAAGGATGATCAGGGGAAACAGGATGCACCTGAGCTCAATTTTGAGCTTAATGGCAAAGGCTGTGAATACTTATGTACATGTGATTTCTCAGTCTTTTTATTTTTAATAAATTTGCAAAAACCTCAAGTAAACTTTTTTCACGTTGTCATTATAGGGTGTTGTGTGTAGAATTCTGAGGAAAAAAATGAATTGAATCCATTTTGGAATGAGGCTGTAACATAACAAAATGTGGAAAAAGTGATGCGCTGTGAATACTTTCCGGATACACTGTATATATATGCGTATATGTAGATATGTATGTATATGTACAGTATATGTATATATATATATATATGTTTATATGTGTGTGTGTGTGTATATATATATATATATATATATATATATATATATATATATATATGACAGCAACACTCATAACAGTGACAAAACAATTACATTGACAATCATGGTACGTTATTTTTTAAAATGTTTCCTTTTCTTTTTCATAACTTCAACACACTACTTCTCCGCTGCGAAGCGCGGGTATTTTGCTAGTTTGTAATAAATGTCATTACTTGTCTGAATTAAACATATTAAATTTCTGTCTCATCCTTTCCCTTTCTGAAACAGTATGGTCCAGTACTTGGTTTTGGAAGTCATGAGTTTATCAGGAGCAAAGCAGCAATAAACCCTGCATGGGACACCATACCCACTACCAGTCGTAAGTCAATGTAGAGTCTCCAGTTCATTTAAATTGCACGTCTATTCAGGTGTGTAACTCTAGTCTGAAAAGAATGATGAATGGATGATGGCCTCTTGAGATGATACACAATGAAATAGAGGGACTTTGGACAGAATGACTTGGCTTTAGAATATTTTTGTAACTAAATTATGAATATTATAATTCTATTTTATGGAAAAAGTGCACCTTAGAAATAAATCATTTCATTAATTATCTTATAACCTACCAGCTTGTAAACTTTTCATTTAAATAGAGTGTTACCCAGATCTTTATAAACTTGCCAAATTCCCCAAAGCTTGTTTTTTTGTATATCTAGATAACATTTAATGATAAGATATGACTGATTGTATTGCTGAATAGTTTTGGCATCGTTCGCAACTTTTAACCTTCAGTTGTACCACGATGTTGCAATCAAAATGAGGAACCATACTGTGCCTGTATCTTTTTGACATTACCAGAAACTGACGCCTAAAAGACCTTTCAGTGACACACTTAATAAGTATTGCTCTTGTATTTATTTTAATCTCAGTGGTCAAGTCATGTGTCTTCTGTTACTCAAGATACTTTAAAAAATTGGTCCAGGGGAGCAGGACCATTAATGTGTATTACTGTTCTATCTGATATACATGAATAAATGAAAGACTGCTAAGCTACAGGATTCTGAAAGTATACTGGCCTTTCTATCCACTCATCCCTGCAGTTTAAGAAGCTGCTCAAGGCAGCTGCAGTACGCCCAAGAAGTAATGAGACATGAACCAGAACTTGATGGGACACCAGTCCATCAATGCTTATCTACCATACCATACCATTTTCTATGCCCACTTAATCTTGAGCAGGGCCGTGGGGTATCTATCTTATATAATTATCTAATTTTTAGATAAATATTTTCAGAGACACTATACACTGATTTTAATAGAGCATAACTTAATATTTTGATTTGTTTTTTGATTAGATAAAGTAATGTAACATAAAATAACATTTCCAGACATGCACTAAACTTAAAATGGGAGCTAATTGTATTTGGGCAGCAGTCTATTGTCAGACATGCCCCCGCCACAGTGGAATCAGTTATACTAAAGAGCACAGCATTTTTAAAAGTGGCACTGTCATGGGATACCACCTTTGCCACAAGTCAGTATGTGAATTTCTGCTCTATGGGAAAGGCACTATATAAATAAAATGAATTATTATTATTACTAGATCTGTCCTGGTCAAGTGTAAGTTCTTTTATTGTGAAGTGGAAGCGCTGGGGAGCAACATCGACTCAGCCACAAAGTGGTAGACCATGCAAACTCAGAGTGGGGCTCTTGTGTGTTGAAGTGCAAAGAGGTCTCACAACAGACCTGAGAGCAACATCAGCACAAGAACTGTGGTAAAAGTGCATCATGAAATGGGCTTCCATGGCTAAGCAGCTGTACCCACGCCTAAAATCAGTATGTAATGCCAACTATTGCCTGGAGTGGTATAAAGCATGCCCCCATTAGTGCAAACATGCTTGCTGGGAGTTTTCTGGCAGTCTAATGGATGAATCTGGATGTGGCACATGCCAGGCGAACACTACCATCTGGACAGCATAGTATATCCTATAATGTTTGGTGTAGAAGGTATAATGGTCAGGGGCTGTTCATGGTTCCAGTGAAGAGCACGGTTAATGTTACAGCATACAAAGACATTTTAGACAATTCTGCACTTCCAAATTTGTGGCAAAATTTTGTAGAAGGCCCTTTTCTATTCCAGCATGACTGTGTCCCTATGCATAAAGCAAGATCCATACATTTGACCAGTTTGATGTGAAGGAATGTCAGCCAGGTCTTCTCATCCAACATCAGTGCTCTTTTGGCTGATTGGGCACAAATACACACTCCAAAGTCTTGTGGAAAGCCATCCCAGAAGAGTGGAGTCATCTCCAAAGTAGAGAGGTTTTGGGCAACTCCATGTCAATGCCTACTGTTTTGAAACTGGATATCCAGCAAACTCGTAAAGATGTTATAAGAGGCAATCTTAGAAACAAAATGTAAAAGTTACATTTATTTAAGTGTTGTATTCATTTCAATAATATAATATCCATTTCGTATAGCTGCTTAGAATACGGTATTGTCGTTTACCCTCAGCAAGTTAATATGATATAGACCTTTCTTAGCTATCGCTGTATGCAGAGTGTAAATTCAGCCATTTAGGAAATATTGTAGTCTTACTGCTAATATGGACTGTCAGATAAGTTTGCAGTTTGTAAATAGGAGATGGCGTACAGTTTTCTGACCGTGCTTAACGAAAGTATGACCAAGCTTAGAGAAATGAGGCAAGATTTATAAGCCTTAAACAGAACTTTTCTTTAATATCAATGGCACCCCACATGGGTTAGGTATATCCATATGCCCAATGTTGTCGGGTTACTGGCTCCTTATATACCTAAAGTGAATAAACAATTTAAAAATGGACGGTTTGAGACAATAATGTAAATCATCCATTGTCAAACCACTAGGGGATCACTTTGACAACTGAAGTCGTGTAGTGTTTATATTATGTAGTTTGCAGGCCCTAACAACAAACGCAAGACATTTGGCAAACAAGAGGAATCAATTCAGTCCATCAGGCTTGTCTGGTTAGCTAACTGCCGATTTGTCTCAATATCTCATCCGGATAATTTTTGCCAGGTTTTGTGCTTTAATTATATTCCAGGTTCCCAAACCTCCTATATTGTATAGGTCTTCCAGGCTTTAAGTAGGCACTTCCCTGTGGTAAAAGCAGCAGAGTGATTAGCACTGCTGCCTCCTTTTCCTAGTGTACGGTGTTTAAATCCATGTTGGTCTTTCACTAGGTGTGAGGGGAATTGTGGTTATATGTGCATGAGTGGACCCTGGGATGAACTGGTGCCCTCTGTCCAGTGTTATCCATCCATCCATTATCCAACCCGCTATATCCTAACTACAGGGTCACAGGGGTCGGCTGGAGCCATTCCCAGCCCACTGCAGGGCACACACACACGCACACACTCACACCAAGCACACACAAGGGACAATTTAGAATCGCCAATGCACCTAACCTGCATGTCTTTGGACTGTGGGAGGAAACAGGAGCACCCGGAGGGAACCCACGGACAGGGCCGGATTTTCCTATAGGCTAAATAGGCTTCAGCCTAGGGCCTCAAGATCAAGAGGGGCCTACATTCAAATTGTTAGCAATTTGAACAAACTTAAAAATGGGAGGTGAAAGGGCCTCATAAGTGGAATAGCCTAGGGCCTCTTTTCATCTAAATCCGGCCCTGCCCACGGAGACACGGGGAGAACATGCAAACTCCATGCAGGGAGGACCTGAGAAGCAAACCCAGGTCTCCTAATTGCGAGGCAGCAGCGCTACCCACTGCGCCACCGTGCCGCCATCCAGTGTTATGTTCTACCTTAAACCCAGTGTGATGGGGATGGGGTGAGACCCATTGTGGCTCTAAATGGACATTTCATATTTGATTTTTTTTGTGACATAAAGGGAAATTTAATTTTGTTTGCATTGTAAATTAAGAGTTTTTTTCAAGTCCATTATTATTTACTAGCAATTAGAAGTATTATGTCTGTCTGAGGTTAGGTGGTTTGGCGATTCTAAAATTGTCCCTAGTGTGTGCTTAGTGTGTGTGCCCTGTGGTGGGCTGGTGCCCTGCCCGGGATTTCTTCCTGCCTTGTGCTCTGTGTTGGCTGGGATTTGCTCCAGCAGACCCCCATGGACCCTATGTTAGGATATAGCAGGTTGGATAATGGATGGATGGATGTTCTCTTATCTTTCACTCATTGATGAATGAATAAGGGCATTTGGCCTCTGGGCCACCTCATATTTATACCCCATTGAAACAGGAATTCATGGATTACAGGCTTGGTCCGCAATAGAAGTAAAATCCTGCAGTACTTCTTTACATTCCCTGCTCTGTGCTCCAATAAACACACATTATCGGCAATACACTAATAACCCAATTGTGCTCCACTCACTCAGAATATGGAACCAATGTAGAAAGCATTTTAAGATGGAGAAGCTTCTATCTGTGGCACCTCTGCAAGAGAACCACCTCTTTCAACCTTCACAAACATGTGCAGTTTTTAATATCTGGAAAAAAATTGGAATTAACTTGCTTAGAGATCTTTATATAGACAACGTCATTGCATCCTATGAACAATTACATTCCAAATTTAACATTCCAGCTACACATTTCTTTCACTATCTTCAAATCAGGAACTTTGTTAAACAGAACCTTCCAGATTGTCCTCATCTTGCATCCTGATCCATGCTGGAAAAAATATTGCTCAATCTCAAGGACTTAGACTCCATCTCTACAATATATAAAATCATTTTACAGTCCCTCCCTTTCAAAGATCCAAGAGGACACTGGGAAAAAAGATCTCTCAATTAATATATCAGAAAAGGAATGGAAAGTAGCAATGCAGAGAATTCACTCGAGTTCCATTTGCGCAAAACATACAATTATACAACTCAAAATTATATATCGAGCACATCTGTCTCGACTAAAACTCTCCAAAATGTTTCCAGGGCATGATCCAACCTGCGAACGTTGCAACCAAGCCCCAGCCTCACTGGGTCACATGTTCTGGGCCTGCACCAAATTAACATTATTCTGGACAAAAATTTTTAATTACCTCTCAGACAGCCTTGGACTCACAATCCCTCCTAACCCATTAACAGCTGTGTTTGGGGTTCTTCCAGAGGGTCTTAAAGTGGAGAAAGACAAACAAACTGTGATTGCATTCACTACACTGTTGGCACGCAGACTTATTCTGATAATCTGGAAGAACCCAAACTCTCCTCTTTTAAGTCAGTGGGAAACTGATGTGTTATATTATTTAAAATTGGAAAAAATTAAATACTCAGTTAGATGATCTGTACATATTTTTTTCAAAACATGGCAGGATCTAATCAGTAATATTTTAGAATAAGCTCTTAAAGCACAGAGGAAGCAGTTATTTCTGTATTTCTTTTTCTTCTCCATTCATCTCTATCGGCCTATGAAACTCCTTAATTTAGGTATGTTTACAAGCCTTAAGTTTTACCCCGTTGGCCATGCTTTCTCTCTCAGGGGTGGGGGTCGACTTGTTCTCAATCCTACTTTTTGTAAAAATTGATTGATTTGTATGGAATGATTGCAATAAAATTAATAAAATTTTAAAAAGAAAAAAACAAAATTGTCCCTAGTGTGTGCTTGGTGTGTGGGTGTGTGTGCCCTGCAGTGGGCTGGCACCCTGCCTGGGATTGGTTCCTGCCTTGCGCCCTGTGTTGGCTATCATTGGCTCCAGCAGACCCCCGTGACCCTGTGTTCAGATTCAACGGGTTGGAAAATGGATGGATGGATGTCTGTCTGAACAACTATAATACACTATTTAAATAAATGTGTTTTAGACAACCTTTAAAACTCTTGGTTTAATAAGAAACAGACACTAAAGTTTACAGCAGTGCGGTGTCTTTGCCAACATGTAATGTTTTATGAGTCTGGGAATTTTCATTTAACCAGTTCTAATTGCTTACCAGTCTGTTCTACACACGCCAAACACTGGAATTTCCAAAAGCAACTAAAATTGTCCACCTTTAAACCTATGCAGCCATGAGGCTCTGACTTCATGCAGTGCCTACATTTCCAGTCTTGTACTCATTTACATTTTTTACTTTTCCTGCAGAAGAGATTAGCTTTGGTATTATTTTCTTAAAAAGTCACAAAGACTAGATGTCGGTGCCTTATGCCTAAGATTGCTTCCTTTCATTTATTTCCTCGGAACTGCTGTTTTACTCACTATAACCAAAGATGACTCACAGTAAGGCAATCTCACTGTAGCATAGTTAGTGAAGACATCAGGAATTAGGCAATCTATATGCGCAATAACTCACTTGGAATTCACTTTGGGTCTGTGTGTCATCCACATTCACTTACACTTCCAAGTCAGGGTTATCCACCTCCAGCCCACTCTTACTTTCATTTGTGTCAGAATGAGCTCATATTACCAGCAACTCACAACTCAAATGCATACTCCTCGGATTATGACACAAGGAATGTTTTTTTTTTTTCTTTTCATTTTGCTGCATAAAACATTGTAAGGCTAACTTAATGCAGGCCCCTGGTCTAACAATTTCCCATTTTTAATCAGACTTCATGATTATTAATACTTATCTGTTCAAATGGAATCACTTATTAGAGTCTGTTTAAAGTAAACTGGGGAGGGGAGCAGAGGTTAAGGCTGCAATCTCATAGCTCTGTGGCTCTGGGTTAAACGTCTGACCCTGTGACTTTGTGTGCGGAATCTGCCTGTTCTGTTGTTGGC
The DNA here is from genome assembly GCF_016835505.1 of Polypterus senegalus. NCBI lineage: Eukaryota > Metazoa > Chordata > Cladistia > Polypteriformes > Polypteridae > Polypterus > Polypterus senegalus. Next base: position 80,822,019 of record NC_053166.1, on the reverse strand, counting down.
CTCAAGTTTTGCACTTCAGCTTTGCAGCTCCATGGTTCTGGCTTGAAATTCAGACCCTGCTACTGTCTGTGTGGAGTGCGCACATGGGTACTGTTATGCCAAAGTCATGGGTTCAAATCCATGCTCAGCCACTTTCTGTAAAGAATTTGTATTCTCTGGTGTAGGGGTCTCCAGGAGTGCCACTCTAGCTGCAGGTTTTCATTCTAACCCAGTGGCTCCCAAACTCGGTCCTGGGGAGCCCCTGTTGCTGCGAGTTTTTGTTCCAACCAGATTCACAATCGGTGATAATAATCGATAACAACTGATCTCATTTAATAGGCTGGTCTTTTTTACTCTTCTTATTCTGTGTTCAGAAAAACACAACAGTATGTTTTTTACATTTAAAAGACATTTAGAAATATTTCTATTTTTTCTAAAGCTATAAATGCTTAACTCTCTTTTGTTATTTTCCTATTACTTTCCCCTTTTCCTGTGTAGTTAGCTCCCTTCATTTAACCCTAATAGTGACTATTAACAACCAGCATAGCAGATACGCGGAATGATGAAAGCAGAAACGACTTCAGTGTCTGACCCACTAATTAGTAAATAATCAATTAAATAACGAGAACACCCGGGAAAGCAGAATTAAAATTAGCTTGAAAATACTGTTAACGAATTAAAAAAAAACTACATATTCCTTATATAACTGCTTATTACGTTTTAATAAAAATCTACCAACCGTAGTTTGTAATTTCTACATTGACTCCAAAACACAGAAACTCTGAAATAATAACTCACTTAATTAGGCTAAGAGTCCAATACAAAACAGAAGTTGGTTGGAACAAAAACTTGCTGCCACAGTGGGTCCCCAGGGCCAAGTTTGGAAACCACTGATCAAACCCTTTTCTTAATTAGTGACCAGTTTTTTTGCTGCTACTTAGCTTCCTTTCCCTTCATTTTATATCGACTTACTTTTTTTTAAGATGCAGTCCTCTAAATTGCTTCATTTTGTTTCCTTAAACAGAACCCAAATAGAAATGAGATACTGTATGAAGTTAGTAAGCCAACAGATGACCAGCTAAGTCAGGGCTTCAAATGGCAACCAATTTCACTTCAACCAGTTTATAAATTAGAAACCAATGCTTGATGTTAATTAAACCCATTATTCAATTTCATGGCTTGTTTGTGCTCCAGTTTGGTCACATCAGACATTTCCAAAACTGTCGGTTTTCTTTTTTTCAGATCACTGTCAAAATGCTTTGTGGACCTGAACAGATCAACATTACTGAGACCTTCACCTTTTCTGTATTTTCAGGTATTGGTTTGATTTAGGTTTATTTGTCACTAGCAAAATACCCGCGCTTCGCAGCGGAGAAGCAGTGTGTTAAAGAAGTAATGAAAAAGAAAAGGAAACATTTTAATAATAACGTAACATGATTGACAATGTAATTGTTTTGTCATTGTCATGAGTGTTGCTGGCATATATATATATATATATATATATATATACATACATACAGACACGCATATAAACATATACACACACACATATATATATATATATACATACACATATATATACACATATATATGCATACATATGTATATATATGTGTGTGTATATATATATATATATATATATATATATATATATATATATATATATACTGCTCAAAAGAATTAAAGGAACACTTTTAATCAGAGTATAGCATAAAGTCAATGAAACTTATGGGATATTAATCTGTTCAGTTAAGTAGCAGAGGGAGTTGTTAATCAGTTTCAGCTGCTGTGGTGTTAATGAAATTAACAACAGATGCACTAGAGGGGCAACAATGAGATGACCCCCAAAACAGGAATGGTTTAACAGGTGGAGGCCACTGACATTTTTCCCTCCTCATCTTTTCTGACTGTTTCTTCACTAGTTTTGCATTTGGCTACAGTCAGTGTCACTACTGGTAGCATGAGGCGATACCTGGACCCTACAGAGGTTGCACAGGTAGTCCAACTTCTCCAGGATGGCACATCAATACGTGTCATTGCCAGAAGGTTTGCTGTGTCTCCTGCACAGTCTCAAGGGCATGGAGGAGATTCTAGGAGACAAGCAGTTACTCTAGGAGAGCTGGAGAGGGCCATAGAAGGTCCATAACCCATCAGCAGGACCAGTATCTGCTCCTTTGGGCAAGGAGGAACAGGATGAGCACTGCCAGAGCCCTACAAAATGACCTCCAGCAGGCCACTGGTGTGAATGTCTCTGATCAAACAACCAGAAAGACTTCATGAGGGTGACCCAAGGGCCCCATGTCCTCTAATGGACCCTGAGCTCGTTGCCCAGCAGCATGCAGCTCGATTGGCATTCGCCATAGAATACCAGAATTGGCAGATGCACCACTGGTGCCCTGTGCTTTTTACAGATGAGAGTAGGTTCACCCTGAGCACGTGACAGAAGTGAAAGGGTCTGGAGAAGCCATGGAGAACATTATGCTGCCTGTAACATCATTCAGCATGAGCAGTTTGGTGGTGGGTTAATGATTGTCTGGGGAGGCATATCCATGGAGGGTCACACAGACTGCTACAGGCTTGACAAAGGCACCTTGGCTGCCATTAGGTATCAGGATGAAATCCTTGGACCCATTGTCAGACCCTATGCTGGTACAGTGGCTCCTGGTGCACGACAATTCCTGGCCTCATGTGGTGAGAGTATGCAGGCAGTTCCTGGAGGATGAAGGAATTGATACCATTGACTGGCCACCACACTTTCCTGACCTAAATCCAATAGAACACCTCTGGGACATTATGTTTTGGTCCATCCAATGCCACCAGGTTGCACCTCAGACTGTCCAGGAGCTCAGTGATGCCCTGGTCCAGATCTGGGAGGAGATCCCCACAACACCATCTGTCATCTCATTAGAAGCATGCACCGATGTTGTCAGGCATGTATACAAGAACACAGGGGCCATACAAAGTGCTGCGTACAATTTTGAGTTGCTGCAATTAAATTTTGGCAAAATGGACTAGCCTGCCACATAATTTTTCACTCTGATTTTTGGGGCGTCTTTGAATTCAGGGCTCTGTAGGTTGATCATTTTCATTTCCATCAAATGATGTGGCATCCTTTCGTTCCTAACACATTACCCAGTCTATATCAGTATAGATATCCAGGAGGATTTCTTTTTCCCATTGAGATCTGATATGTTTCCAAAGTTTTCCTTTAATTTTTTTGAGCAGTTTATATATATATATAAACACAGACATATATATATATATATATATATATATATATATATATATATATATTGTCACACACGCATGGGAGGCAGCTAAAGGGCTCAGTGAAGGCAGTTCTGAGCCATACCGGGATGTGGCAGAGTGCACTAACTCTCTTTCTCACTTCCCTGTAGACCTAACCCGGGAGGTTCCACCTGTCTCTCTGGACGTCACTTCTGGGACCGAGCCAATGGAGACAGACCTTGCCAGCTCCCGCCCCCCTGATGTCACATCCGGGACTAATCCAATGAAAGATGAACACGTGCCCAATCCTTATGACCTCACTTCCTGCCTCCCCCTTTAAAAGCCTTCCCTTTTCCCTTCTTTGACAGTCTTGTTTTGGACTCTGTTGTAAGCACTTCAGTGCTGTATTTGGATGAAAAGAAAACGACTTTGCAGCCAGGATACCTAATTACATGGGTGGCTGCCCCAAACCTTTTTCTGTCTTTGTCTCGTTTTGTGACAATATATATATATATATATATATATATATATATATAACTATATATGCATATACATATCTGCATATATATACACACATATATATATATATATATATATATATATATATATATATATATTAGGGTGGGGCTCGATTAAAAAAAATAATCTAATTAATCAGAGGCTTTGTAATTAATTAATCTTGATTAATCACATGTAATCGCACAAGTAAATTTGCCCCAAAGCGCAAAGGTTTTTTTTAATGTAAAAGGGTTTTAGTGGGCGACAGAATCAAATAATAGACATGGACATGAATATTGTAAACTCAAGCTCTTTTAATTCCTGAAAAAAAAATGCATTTAAACATGAAACAAAAATATCATCTCTGGCTAAAATTGGGCAGACTTAAAAATAAAGTGGTATTCTAATTACTTTAAGCACATGTTCAGAATGGTATTATCTTTAAATAATAAGAAAAAATTCAACATAAAGTGCAGTTTTTCTTCTTAAAAAAATAAGGCAGAAACATAAAAGGTAATTTGACCAACTTAATCTTGAAAATCTGAGTAACCTTAGCCAAAATTATTTTGTACATTAGGCTAAAACAGTGTGATCATTGAACATTTTGTAATTAGATGTAATTAGAATTACTAACGGTCACGGAAGTCCAATGATCCCCAGTAAGAGCCACTAAGTGCGATTTCTGTAATGCATCTAAATTTGCTAAAATTTGTCATAAGGCTGTTGAATTTTACTTGAAATAGTCTCTCGGCACGGTAGTTGGAAAGTTGCATCTCCTGACGCTAATTGTAGCACATTTTCTAACCCCCTATCTTCCACCACTGTTAGTGGTCTACAGTCCAAAGCAATCCATTTTGTAAAAGAATTTGTAAGTTTGACAGATGTTGACTTACTAATTTTGGTCCTGAAGCCAGTCATTTCATCAGGTTTGGGCTGCTGTCACCTTTTGTTGGTACTCAAACTTGTACTGCTAGTGCTAACAGCATACACAGTTTCTGTGCTCGCTATAACATGTTTTGCATTTAGATGGTACCATAACGTTGAAGTGCTTGGGTGGTATGCAAACTCCTTTTTGCACAGTTTGCACAAAACCACACTTTTATCAAGGCTTCCGTCGGGTAGTCTTTTGAAATGAAATTTGCCTCCTATCAGTCCTAGCAACGCGCTTTCTTCAGACTCTTCCATTTTTGTAGCTCTGATGTGTGCATCAGTGTAATCGATGTACCAGGAAATCATGCATTGACAAAAGTTCCCCTTTGCTTGGAATGCAAAGTGTGATTAAATTTGTTATTTTTTTAACGCGTTATGGAGCACATGCATCGAAGCTTCTCAGCTGTGCTTGTGCTAAGAAAAGGAAACCTTTTAAAAATAACGTAACATGATTGTCAATGTAACCTTTTGTAGGGTCTGTCCCTGAGACTTATTAATTGTCATCGCGAAGCAGAGCCTTACTGGAAATTGGAGGCATTTCAATTGAAATGGGAGATCAGAGGGTATAATGGGGATGTGAGGAATACAAACTCTCTCCCCTGAGCAACCCCCAGTAAAAATAGTTGCCTCAATTAGGTTCTTTTACAGACACGTGACCTGAAGTCTCGTGCCGTTACAAAGTCTCGGTGGCTGTAAGGTTTTCAGTAATATTAGTGGTGTCCCAACCCTCAAAATTAGATTATACTCAGTAGTGCCTGGAGGATTCAGAGTGTGGAGAAACCCTAGAGACAGCGTGTGTATTAATTTGTGGATTTTTCTGTGAGTATTTGGTGGCAGCGTCACAGAGTTGCTTCCGCAAGACCGCGTTAGCTGCAGAGCTCAGCTCAGAGCGAAATGAAGTGAATGAAATGAGGTGAATGGGAGGGGAGATGATGACGTCAATCCCCCCCGCAAACACAGTCTCTCAGAATTTGCATAAGCACAGTCCTTCACCAGCAATTTTAACTTAGTTACAAAGTGATCAAAACTCTCGTTTATATCCTGCGTCCTCTCATTAAACTTGTATCCTGCGAATGTCATATTAGTAGTGGGCATGACAAACGCCAGCGGCAGCCTGTCTATAAACTTAATTTAAACTTACAGTTTACACTGTGCTTTGTTTCCGCAGTAGCTGCACTTATGAATATGGTTGTATGTGTCACTCGCTCGCTTCTTAATGTTTCGCTGAATTCTCAATTGTATAATGCATGTTTTCTTCAGCTCTCTTTGGAGCTCTTCCTTGTTTTCTACGCACTGCATTCACAGTCAGTTCACGTGATTACATGGGAGGCGTGATGATGCGACACACAACTCCACCTCCCACGGCCATCACGCTGCAGTCTATTACAGTATATGGACAAAAAATAGGTTCCAGTTAAGACCATTATGCGTAGAATTTTGAAATGAAACATGCCCAACTTTTGTAAGTAAGCTGTAAGGAATGAGCCTGCCAAATTTCAGCCTTCTACCTACACGGGAAGTTGGAGAATTAGTGATGAGTGAGTGAGTCAGTGAGTGAGTGAGTGAGTGAGGGCTTTGCCTTTTATTAGTATAGATATATAGGTTAACACAAGGTCAAAATACAATGAAATGTGTATGACGAGAAAAACAAGTCAATCAGCCTAGATCCAATAAAGCTAAAAAATAATTAAAAAAAATAATAAAAAAAATTATAATAAAATAAAATTACAAGTTAAAAATAGACTAGCTATAAAAAATAAAATGTGTACATTTTAAAAGAAATTATAGAGCAATATGAGTTGAATTAGCTGCAAGTACAAATGACAGTTATTGCACAGATGTTTTATAAGTACAGATGCATATTCCATAAAGTGCAGATGCATGTTCCAGTCAGTATTCAGAGTGTATGCAGGTACAGTTTGTGTGTGAGTAGTGCAATGTAGATGTAATGCAATGTAGGTGTAATGTAAGTGTATGCAAGTGTTCAGGTGTTGCTGTTGAGGAGTCAAATGGCCTGGCGGTAAAAACTGTTCTTAAGTCTTGTAGTCTGAGGAGCCAGACTCCTGTATCATCTGCCAGATGGTAACAAGGAGAACAGCTGGTGTGCTGGATGGCTGTGGTCCTTTATGATGCTGCTTGTCTTACGCAAGCACCGATGGAGGTAAATGTCTTCAATGGCAGGGAGACTCTTGCCCGTGATGTGCTCTGCTGCCTTCACCACTCTCTGTAGTGATTTTCGGCTGCTGGCATAGTAGCTCCCATACCAGACGGTAATGCAGCCAATCAGAAACTCTCGACCACACTCCTGTAAAAGTTTGAGGTGATGCTGGCATTCATGCCAAACTTCCTCAGCCTCCTCAGAAATTAGAGCCGCTGGCGAGCTTTCTTAACCACAGTTTCTATATGAAAGACATCGGTTAGCTGGTTATGCATTGGCTCATTTCCTATCTCATTATTGATTGGTTGCTAATCAAGGAAAAACATTTAAGGGGTCTGAATCCTAAATAGCAAGTACATAAAAATGAATGCAAAAGAAGTTAATTAGCAGCAAAAACTGGTCACCAATTAAGAAAAGGGTTAGGATAGAAACCTGCAGCCACAGTAGCGCTCCAGCACCAGAGATGGAGAGCCCTGCTCTAGTGTCTTATTGTCCTAACCTTAATTCGCATAACTAAAATGGTCCTGTGTAGGAGCACAAGTGAGGCCTGCAATAGGCTGGGATACCATCTGACTCCAACCTTATGCGAAACAACACAGAGACGCTTCCTTCAGCTTTGAACGAGAGTAAGTGTGGTACAAAATATTATACTGCCGCTTCTTGAGCTGTTTATTATCACTTGGTTGACATCATATCATACCTGCAATGGCCAATGTCCACTCAGTTGCCCACTGAAGCACTTTGGTTTTAGTTCATAGTATTTCCATGGCTGTGCTAATAAACAGCTTTCCATTTTACAACTAGCCCTGTGCTCTGCTCTCTCCGAGAGGCACCTTTGAATTTGGCCTTCAGTTTAACAGTGCTTTGACCAGTGGGGAGTGCCAAGATGTCCGAGTGGTGAGACAGAGGCTCAGATATGTGTAGTTTGTGATGAACTGTGCTGTATGCTTTTCATACACATTTGCTGGCTAAAGTGCTCTTTCTTAATGTATGAAGTGTTGGAGTTGAGATCTAGACGTGGGCTGAAGGTATTATAAAATAGTACAGTGAAGTGGGATTTTGAAGAGGGATTTCAGTTGCATAATGCAAAGCAATATCTTGTCATAAGACCTCAAATCACAGCACCCATGACTCTCAAAATGGCTACTCTAATTATTGCTAAAGAATAAGCCTTAGTATCCTTGAACCCTGATTTATGTATTGCTTCTCTGTTTCAATAACTTCTATGTACACAATGAAAATATTTTCTATTAGGCTTATGTATTAAAATCATCAACATTCAGTGCCATTCACCGTCCCCACCAACCTCTGCATGTTACCAATAAAATATGCAAGTCACCCATCCATTTTATGTACTGAGCACTGTTTGATATTAAAGACGTTTATAACTGGTGGGGAGGTTCAGAAGCCATCCTTCTCTTGTGTCAGTTCAGGGGCACAGATGCCTTCAAAAATCATTTTTACTTTTGTCAGATGGTTTCAGTTTTTCCGGTTTGTGATGTAGCTGAGTTGACGCCATTTTCATCCATTGACTATGAGGCTGTCCTGGATTTTAATTGTGGTTGGTGTGAGATCATATTTTTTCACCACCTCAATTCATGTATTGCAAATCCCCTTTAGATAGTAAAACACACTCACTCAAAATATGGAGAGATTTATATTTACCAAATATGGAGCTCATTGTTTTAAAATTTCCTGCGCCGAACCAACATTTGTATCCTCAGTAACTAATGAACATCCTGCCAAGATACATTTTGGTTTTATATTTCCATGAAGTTTTAAAATCGGGAGAGGCACAGTTGCTGGCTCAAACTCCAAACCCAACTGCTACACTTGTGTGTTAGCAGTTCTCCACTTGTCCACGTGGGTTTTGCTCCAGGCTCTCCTAGTTTTCTCCCACATCCCAAGGACATGTGAATTAGGCTAACTGGAGATTGAAATTGACCCGTTGTACACCAGTGAGCTCTTTGATACACTGGCACCCCAGCCATATTTGGTTCTTGCTTGAATGAAATACTTTTGGGATAAGCTATGGGCTTTGCAAAACTAAAGTGAGCAATTTTGGCACATAACATTGAAGTTTCATCAATTGAATCTCCTTAGTCTAACTTGGGTTAATGTAAAGGACACATTTCTTTGGCAGTACAGCTCAAGAGTCCTACATTCTGTTTAAGTCAAAAAAGCTCATAAAGCAGGGATTTACCCTGATAAAAAAAAAAAATAAAGGGATTCGAGTTGTAACAAAAACACAAGTAGTTTGACAAATGACAGGAAACCATTCAGTCCTTCAAGCTTGTTTGGTTAGCTAATGGCTAAGTGATCTCAATACCACATACTTGTTAAAAGCTGTCAAAATTTCTGCTTTAACTACGTGACTTCTTATAAACTTCCACAAATGTAAAGTCTCCACATTAGGAGTTAAACCCTGGCTCATGATTTTTACTGGACCTTCTGCAGAGGTCCTGACACACATTACAGTATCTCCAGTCATGAACCTACGCTGGATTCCAGGTAGCGAGATCTCACAACACCGGGTCGTATGTGCTTAGGGCTGATCATTTAATTACAGACAGAGTCAACATGATAGACCCGGACCGTGGCAATAGCCCTCCTTTTGATTTTTCAGTGGTAGGAATGACCTTAGAGTTTTATACTGGCCTTTTCACCTCTGTGCACTCGAGCCAATGTCAGGAAATACAGGGGATCCTCTGTCGTCATGAATATGTCAACATAAGAATGCTTTCCAGATTGAATGTTGCACCACTGGCCATACCTCATTTGACTCACACTTAATGCTGAATAGAAAATGAGTCACAAAGTAAAAATTACAAAATGAAGCTGGTCAGGTCACCATTCAGCGTGACCCCAGCAGTAAGATGATACATTTGAGAGCCAATTTAAAAAGGATTAGAAAATAATACCTGCAATACACAAATCTGTGCAATTTCAGTGCTCCAGGGTTGAAGCCCACACGACGATGATTTAGATTAAGTGGATTTAATGTTATTTCATGAAGCTGGCTAATAAGGACCTGGCAGGAGATCATTAATTTAAAGAATAATAATTAAAAAAAATAAATAAAATGCTTTTGTTGTACCCAAATGGAAAAGGGTTACCAGCAAGGAACAGCTGGCACAGGTCAGTTTCAGGGCCCAATAAAAAGGAAAACCTTTACTGGCAGTAGAGAAAGAAGCTAAAATGCCAGTAAGTGTAGAAGGGCACTCATTACAGGAGCAGAAAAGCCCATGTGTGTACCGAGGGTCTCTGTAGGGAGCAGGCACAGAATAAAGCATAAGGGGGAGAAAAATATTTAGAATGCAGGGGGACACTCCTATTTTAGGGTCACGTTAAATTTGCCAATCAAATTATTATAACGTCTTAAAGATGTGGAAGGAAAATCCATGCACACATGTAGAACATGCAGGCAAACCCCACACAGATGAGGACTTTTGAAATTTGGGTCCTAGATCTTTGAAGCAGCAACACCTCTATGCAACCCATTAACTCAATAAGTTTTGTGCAACCTCTGTCTTGTCTAAAATGACATTCAATATAAAGGAGGACCTAAATGCACAAAACAAATCCCACAGAACAACTGCTAGCTGAACTCTAGCACTGTGAGGATCAACTGAATAGAGGGGCTGCATGGAGACCAGGAATGAAATGATAGAGGTGTAAAAATACTGACAAGAACAAAGACATTTAAAATTCTTCAAGGAAGACACTGAAGCATGACAAGAAGCATGCTATGAGATATTTCTGCACCAATATGCCAAAAGTTGTTTTGCACACAAAGCGTGTATGGAATGGATTCATCAGTAGTGCTTTAAAGTAGCAAGCTGAAAGTTTTGAAAAATCACAGCTCTGTTTAAAATGTACTTATATTACTGCACCATTTTATCTTGTGTGCACTCTGTTGTTTTTGTGCATTGGTTGCTGTAACACTGCAGTTTTCTCTTGAGATCAATTTAACGGCTTTCATGTCACCTGTCAGTTTTTGTATATAGTGCCTTTCTATCTATCTTCTCATATAATGTGGATTCTATCTATATGGCCTTTTATGTAACCACCAATTTTGAAAACACTTGTTAAGCCAAGTGGCTCACTGTTATACTTTCCACATATTCTCACTGTCTAGTTACGAGAAAAGTGTATTGCAGGTTTTTGACAGTAAAGAATTCATCCTATCATTATCAAACCATCTTAATCCAGTTCAGGGACTGAAGCCAGTTTGGTCCACATAGGTGACAGGACACGATCACTTGTGATCAATTTGGAATTGTCAGTTCACCTTACCTATACACAGACTCAGGGAGAACATGCAGACTACACACAGGCTGAGATTTGAACCCAGGTCTCCTAAGACTGCAGCATTCTTGTGCTGCTGTTAAAGAATACATTGAGTTGTAATTATGGAGGCTGTTCCAGTTATGAAAACATTCCCGATCATTTGTCTGGAAAGTTCATTCATATAATTATACTGTATATCTATATATATAAAAGCCAAATACCACTGACTCACTCATCATGGAATCTCCCAAACCATGAGGATTTGGGACTTGAAATTTGGAATGTAGGTTACCCTTGGCCCATAGGTGCTCGCTAAGAAACAGTTTTAAAAAATATGTGGTCCAAGTGCAAAATTTCTTATCGTTTTTTAGACCCATTAGTATGTCTGTCCGCTTTTCATGAGAGAACATATTAACGGATTTAGATTGGGGTTTTTTCTATAATTTTCTTGGAAATTCCATTGATTTTGTGACTTTCTCATTGCGCAAAGTATCATAGTTCGCTTGCGGTACCAATTTATTAGTGCAAATCCGAGAGACTCATCGGGCTACGGCTCACTCACACGTCTGCCTTGGGGTGTAACCTTAACTCCGCTTAGTTACCGGACAAGAGAACTACATAACGGTTTAGATCTTTTTTTTTCTATAATTTGCTTGAACATTCCAGTTGATTTTGCAGCTTCTTTCATTGCTCTTAGTTTGCTTGCAGGAGTGATATATTCGCGCTAATCCGAGACAGAGGATACGGGCCGAGGGGAGCAGAAAAAGTGACGTCAGGAGTAAAGAGCTGGGTGGGCCCTCCTCGCTGTCCTGTTTCACTAATACGCAGGTGAAGCTGCGGGGGATGGCCAGTGTATGTGTATATATAGAGTGGTCCAGATCTAATTATGCAATTTTCATTACTCTATAACTTATTAAGTTTATTACATAGAAAATCACCTGAAAAGTCTCAGACCATCGAGGAGTGTGCGAACTGACAACATGAAGAATCGCCTCCGCTCTGAAATGGAATCGTCCCCGCATAAATCAAAGTCATCCAGACGATCTGGATCTGCATAATTAGACCTGGACCATCCTATATATATATATATATATATATATATATATATATATATATATATATATATATATATATATATACACAGTGCATCCGGAAAGTATTCACAGAGCATCACTTTTTCCACATTTTGTTATGTTACAGCCTTATTCCAAAATGGATTAAATTCATTTTTTTCCTCAGAATTCTATACACAACACCCCATAATGACAATGTGAAAAAAGTTTACTTGAGGTTTTTGCAAATGTATTAAAAATAAAAAAATTGAGAAAGCACTTGTACATAAGTATTCACAGCCTTTGCCATGAAGCTCCAAATTGAGGTCAAGTGCACCCTGTTTCCCCTGATCATTCTTGAGATGTTTCTGCAGCTTAATTGGAGTGCACCTGTGGTAAATTCAGTTGATTGGACATGATTTGGAAAGGCACACATCTGTCTATATAAGGTCCCACAGTTGACAGTTCATGTCAGAGCACAAACCAAGCATGAAGTCAAAGGAATTGTCTGTAGACCTCCGAGACAGGATTGTCTCAAGACACAAATCTGGGGAAGGTTACAGAAACATTTCTGCTGCTTTGACGGTCCCAATGAGCACAGTGGCCTCCATTATCCGTAAGTGGAAGAAGTTCGAAACCACCAGGACTCTTCTTAGAGCTGGCCGGCCATCTAAACTGAGCGATCGGGGTAGAAGGGCCTTAGTCAGGGAGGTGACCAAGAACCTGATGGTCACTTTGTCAGAGCTCCAGAGGTCCTCTGTGGAGAGAGGAGAACCTTCCAGAAGGACAACCATCTCTGCAGCAATCCACCAATCAGGCCTTTATGGTAGAGTGGCCAGACGGAAGCCACTCCTTAGTGAAAGGCACATGGCAGCCCGCCTGGAGTCTGCCAAAAGGCACCTGAAGGACTCTCAGACCATGAGAAACAAAATTCTCTGGTCTGATGAGACAAAGATTGAACTCTTTGGTGTGAATGCCAGGTGTCATGTTTGGAGGAGGAAACCAGGAACCTCTCATCACCAAGCCAATACCATCCCTACAGTGAAGCATGGTGGTGGCAGCAACATGCTGTGGGGATGTTTTTCAGCGGCAGGAACTGGGAGACTAGTCAGGATTAAGAGAAAGATGACTGCAGCAATGTACAGAGACATCCTGGATGAAAACCTGCTCCAGAGCGCTCTTCACCTCAGACTGGGGTGACGGTTCATCTTTCAGCAGGATAATGACCCTAAGCACACAGCCAAGATAGCAAAGGAGTGGCTTCAGGACAACTCTGTGAATGTCCTTGAGTGGCCCAGCCAGAGCTCAGACTTGAATCCGATTGAACATCTCCGGAAATATCTTAAAATGGCTGTGCACTGACGCTTCCCATCGAACCTGATGGAGCTTGAGAGGTGCTGCAAAGAGGAATGGGTGAAACTGGCCAAGGATAGGTGTGCCAAGCTTGTGGCATCATATTCAAAAAGACTTGAGGCTGTAATTGCTGTCAAAGGTGCATCAACAAAGTATTGAGCAAAGGCTGTGAATACTTATGTACATGTGATTTCTCAGTTTTTTTATTTGTAATAAATGTGCAAACACCTCAAGTAAACTTTTTTCATGTTGTCATTATGGGGTGTTGTGTGTAGAATTCTGAGGAAAAAAATGAATTTAATCCATTTTGGAATAAGGCTGTAACATAACAAAATGTGGAAAAAGTGATGCGCTGTGAATACTTTCCGGATGCACTGTATATATATTGTGAGCTGCGGGGTTGATCGCACCCTCAGAGAATACGTCTGTTCCTGGGAAACCGCTGAAAAACGTTGACAGACTACCTTCACATTGCTCCTTACCTTTTTGACAGCTCTGTCACGTGATAAGCCTCTTGCGCGGTACTCTGCTTACTTAAAAGCCTGTACGGAACCAGATCAGATTTGGAATTAATTGTTTTACTTCTCTCTCTTTCTCTTTCTCTCTCTCTCTGACATTCTCTGCTCCTGGCAGAACTGTCATCTCTGACTTGTCATGGAGCATGTTTAAACTTTTGAAAAAGAGACAAATGTTCGTTTGCAGGGTTTGAATAAAGTTCCTGTTTTCTATAACTCCTGTGTTTCTGTGCAAATCTGTGACCCAAGCTTGACTATATATATATATATATATATATATATATATATATATATATATATATATATATATATATAAAATAAAATTATAAGCCCTTTGCATAAGTAGCTGAACTGATTTTCACAGAAGTTTGCATGTGAGTTGCCATGTGTAGTGGCATACAGGATAGGGGCTGTGAGGGGAGGAGGGCAAACCAAAACTAATCTGTGATAAAGGGCCTATAATTCCCATCAGGCAGCAGGAGTGTACAGGGGGCTATTGGGAGGGCATTCTCACAAGCACGTAGAAAATTTTGTACCAGCCACAGTTGGATCTCATCTAAAACCACAGGTTCGGAGTTTTTTTTTTTCTTTTCTTTTTATAATCACAATAACAATTGCATCGTGTTTAGCCATGTTTGATTTCCAAAAGCCCAGTTATTCCCTGTTTATTTATACTTGAGAAACACATGGTACTTTAGTTAGTTTAAAATATATGTTAAATTTTACATTTAGAGGTCATCATCAATCTGTAAGAATGCCCAAATGTACACACTAGCCTGAATAATATCATACATTTTATTAGTATTAAGATGAAATTTACGCTTTCTTACTGTTTTATCTATACTTACACATTATAATAAACACATACAAACCATTTCAGACTGAAGGGAAACATAAGTCTGTATTATTCAAGCATGTTAGATGCCAAATTATACTGGACAAAAACAATGTTGTGTTAAATATACTATAAGAGGCCAGACTCAGTAAACCATTAATGATGGTTCAGTAGCTCAGCTTTATGATAGGTTATGAAATAAAAGCTGAAATGAAATAAATCTGTTAGACTACACAGTACATACACACAGTGCAGCTTGCCACTCACATGTAGGCTTTGTAGTTGTTGCCAATCTTTTGAACACGCACATCATATTTAGCATCAATGAAAGGCTCAGATGTGGCATACGTCTTGGTCAGAGCCACCACACTAGCAATGTCCTGGAAGTCATAGTGATTATCCACCTTCACCTATAAGACAGGGAGACAGAAAGAAAGAGGGAGAGAGGCTCTAAAACAAAAAAAAAAAAAAATACCCCTTATTTTATACAGCTTCTTTCCACAGTGTACAACTTCAATGATTTACATATACAATTAATGAACAGGCAAGTTAGGTGACTCAGTCAGAATGACACACAAGGAATGAACGAACCGACTTGTGGCTTCCAGTCCATCTGTCCACTAAACGAAACCACATTGCCAGATGCAACCACTGTGGGTACTGAAACCCACGTCTTCCGAGAGACTGGCATTGAGCAGGGTTCAACATTTATCTTAATCTTCTCTCTTTGGGCAGCCCTGTGGAAGGCCTGGTACAACAAACATGACATTGCAAGCAGACTGGTAACAAACTAACAAACAGAACATTATTTCGTCTAGGACCATTATTCATTTTCAGAGTCTCTCACACACATAAAATATGCTGATTTTAGAGTCATACTGTACATATGTTACAGAGGCATCAGCTAATTCCAAAACATGGGACATGGACCCAAAGTACTTTACAGGTTTTTTTGGAAAAACAATCCGTTATTATACAGTATATATATATATATATATATATATATATATATATATATATATATATATATATATATATATATATATATATATATATATATATATATGTGGAGGACTGCCGGCTTCCCATGCCGGTCCTCAACCCCAGGCCGCCAGGAGGAGCTCTCCCGACAGCAGGATCGTGCCCCGAGGTCTAGCAGCGACTTATGGACTTTGTAGTGTTTATACACAGCCCTGCTGGATACCTTGGGGACCACCAGGAGTTGCTGTGGGGGGGCTTATGGGCTCTGTGGTGCCGTACGATCCGGGAGTGCGTCACGGACGGGAAGAAATGTCGTGCTCCCGGGTTGAAGTGGTGGATTGATTGCCCTGACCCGGAAGGAATAAGGAACTGTGGACTGCTGGGACAGGAACACCTCCGGGTCAGGGGCTATAAATGGACAAAGGCTCAGTCCAGACGCTGAGCTGAGCTGGGAGGTAGAGGACCAAGTGTCTGGGCGAGGAGGAGAGTATTGTGTTTATTGGGATTGTGAATTACTTGTTTATGAGTAGTGTGGAGGGTGCTTGGTGCACATTTGTGTTAAAAGAAAATAAAAGGCCTTGGACTTTTACCTGGTGTTTGGAGTCATGCCTGAGGGTTCAAGGGAGCACTAGCGCCCCCTACTGCCACTATATATATATATATATATATATATATATATATATATATATATATATTGTGAAAGTTGACCTGGACACAGACAGGCGGACATGTTGTTCTCAACCACCACACGTTTATTTACAATATTTACAGTATTTAAACTGGTCACACAGACCCCAGTAATGGTCACTAAGACCCAGTCACGTGCACAAAAACCCCCCAAAACTCAGTCCTGGCCACAATGCCTCTCTTCGGCCCCTTTTATATATGACCCGGATGAGCCCCAGGTGTTCCCGGCATTCCTCCTCTAGCCACGCCCCAGCGTGGTGGAAGTGCCGGCTGCCCTCCCGGCAGCTCTCCGGGCGCCGTCCTAATTGTTCCCCCCAGCACTTCCTTTTTTGGCGGAAGTGCTGGGGTAACAGGTCCCCAAGGCATTGGGGCGCGTCCTGGCGGTGACCACGGGCCCCTACAGGGTGGAGCTTGCATGCCCTGTACCCGTGGCCCCCAAAGCAACTAGGAAGGCGACCCCCACGTGATCCAGGGTGGGCGCAGACCCACATCCGGTCCCTCATGGCGTCCCGGCCGGGTCATGGCCCCTGGCATCCCTGACAATATATAAACTGAATGTGCATAGGAGAGCCACATGTGTGTTACAAAGTGCCTTGCTAGAAAGAACAGCATAGCATCTGACTCCAAAGCAACATTACTTTTTACAATTTACATCTGATTAACAGCAAGATTCATTGAAATGGCTAGCATTCACATAGGGCTAGTATAGGTGCTTCTTTCTGTTTCTTACAAATTAAGTGCCCATCTTTATAGAACACCCACCAAGGTATTACTGTAACACTACAGGATGTCAAGTTACTCACAAGGCTATTTAACTGCAGGCAGTTATGTTTCCCTTAAAAATATGAATAATAATATTAAAATGAAAAACAAATTATGAATGATTTCCCAATAGCTGACATTTCAGGATTACCTTTCCCATGCCGGAGTGCGCATGTCCCATTTTCACCACCACTGGAAACTTTGGAGTTGTGATCTGTAAGATAATCACACCAAGTTTGGGGGTTACTTTAAAAGGTAAAATAAACATTTAGGAGTGAAAACATTGTCAGTTTTTTTTTTTTTATTTTTAATTATAAGTGACACACAAGTTTAATAATACTTTTCTTCGCTCATTTCATCTGGCTGGCAGAATCCTGCGTACAACAGAACCAGACCACTTAAGGCGCTTGTTCATGTCAAAGCTTGTTCCAACTTACCGATATGCTCCCAATTCACAGGTTAGCTTACATTATGTGCTTTTTATACAGAAACAGTGTTTGTTTTTCAGTTCAATTCATATAAAAGTCTTTTGTATTATTCATAATTTACTTTGTGGTGCAGCTGACAACTCCATTACATTGTTCAAAAATCTTTTAAGGCCACAAAAACTCTGGAATTTAAAATCATGTCATATTGTTTGAATGCAGCAGTGCATGTCTGTACACACGGAGAGTACTAGCAGGCCTTAAAATCTACTTTAGGGAGAGAAATGCTCGCATATTTTTAACATGAGCTTCTTATGTAGTCTGAGGTTCAGGTGGGCTTGATAAAGTATCTACTAGCATCTAGGTTTTGTGTTTTTCTCACCCCAGAGCAAACCAGTTATTCTGTCTACTGGATTCTTCAGTTAATTTGAATGAATGAATGGGGCTGGTATCTTCACCTCAATTTAATCTATTGATTCTGGTGCTTGTGTGCATTTCCTGTATAAATATGTGTCTGCCTGTATTCCAGCATTATACTTACTACTATCATGAGAAAGGTGCTATATAAATAAAATGTATTATTATTATTATTATTATTATTATTATTATTATTATTATGAGGATACACTAAAGCACCCTGGCAGAGTTTTGAGAATGAAAAAGATATGCAAGAGTGATATTGATGCAATTCAGCTCTTCATGCTAGTTAAAATGTGTATGCTGCTCTCAATGACAGCAAAATTAAAGTCTAATTGTTTATGGTAAATATTTTGCAAAGCTTTATTGGAAATGATAAATGTAGATATTTACCACATTCAAGCTGTGACATCAGTGCCAACCCAAACATGATTAATTTTTAGTTAAGTAGAATGTCTGAAGCAATACGTCTAGAAGGTTGCAAAACAGGAAACTGAAAGTAATGTCTCTTAAAATGCGGAAATTTCATTTTGCAAATTGGAGAACTCTGAAGTTCTTGCTTAGGGTCACTTTAGAAAAAATAGTTTCTATTGCTTGATCTGCTGAATAACTAGATTCCAGACTGATCTAACCATTTTATAAGACTTCATTCTAGTAAAAATGATTACATCTCGAGTTTTACTGTGATGATGTTTTGGAGGTGCACTCATCCATCCACCCACCCATCAGTTATCTCTGCCTGCTTTGTCCAATTTAGGGTCTCACAGGGCTTGGTGCCCAACCCCACAGTATCAGGCGTAGAGTAGGAGCCAATCTAAGACGGGGTGCCAGCTCACACAGGGTATATTAAATGGTTCAGATTTTTGAAACCATGGTAGCTGAGGTGATATTGTAGTACTTTTAAAATAAAAATACAACACACAGAACCAAGCATTTTATTAAATACTATTATGCACTTACATGTTTACAATTCAGGATCCACTAAGTTTTGTCTTATTTTATTACTTATCATAATATTATTTAGGTACCATTTTTAAGTATACAATAAGACAAACCTCTTGCTTTATATGTTGCACCTTTTTTTCTTTTATAGCAGTTCAACAACATAGTATGCTGTACGGTTAGTCTTACAACATGACTGCAGTCTTGAAAACCAACCCATAAATGTTAGTTGTGTAGAAGAATAGAAAGAATTAAGTGGACTCAGAAAAGGGATAGATAGATGGATTGTTATCTAAGACCCATGGACGCTGATATGAAGGGTTTCATTTTAGATATTCCTGCCCTAAATAAGCTCTAACACTGGGATTTAAATTCGTGACCATCCACTGGCTGACCAGTCTTCATGTGTTCAAACTAACAGAACATTTAATTAGCCGAATCGGCTTTTGACTGTAAAGGCTTGTATCCTTGAGCCCCACTGCATGGACAAATATTTTAGTGTAGATTTCAATATATAGACTTTAGCCAAAAATATATACATTTTTATCAAAGAAAATTCAATATTAATTTCAGGAACAGTACAGGGTGTCCATAAAATCCATGTGCAATTTAAAATAGTTGTAACTTTGTAAGCATATGTGATAGAAAGAATCTGTAAAAAGGATTAGAAAGAAGAAACACTTACATTTTTTATTGTTCTTGTTACTTTTCTACATGTCCACCATAATTACTAATACAAAAGGGTAATACGATTCTATATTTCTCAGAAAACATTTTCAAACTGATTTTCAGTAATACCAGCAATCACATCAGTTATCTTAGCCTGCAGGTCTTCTAAAGATCAAGATTTGGTTGAATAAACATTAGTTTTCACATGTCCCCATAAAAAGAAATCCAATGGAGTCATATCTGGTGAATGTGGAGGCAAAGAAAATGGTCCACCTCTTCTGATACATCTGTTAGGGACTTTCTCATGTAGAAACGGCCTTAACATGCAAAGCAAAGAGGCAAGTGGCACCATCTTGTTGAAACACTGTACAGTATTCTCTATCAGTCCTAATTGTTCAAGTTGAGGAATAAAGTAATTTTGCAGCATTTCTAAATACCTATCACCATTAACAACACAGCCTTTAAAAAAGAATGGCCCTATGACTCGATATTTTCCCAAAGCACACCACACATTAAATTTGTGAGAATCTCTTTCACGTTCAACAGACTCATGTGGATTTTTAGTTCCCCAAATATGGCAAAAATAACGCTTCTAAAGACAAAACAAAAACTAGATACATCAAGCTTTCTAATGCTTTTTACAAATTCTTTCTATCACATACTGTATACTTACAAAGTTACAACTATTTTAAATTGCACATGTACTATATGGACGCCCTCTATTTAAAACCTTAAAATAATTACTTGGTTATTTAGTATATATACAACTCTGTAACGTGAGTTCAAATGGAGGAAATTATACAGGGGGGTCCAGATCTAATTATGCAGATCCAGATCATCTGGATGACTTTGATTTCTGCGGGGACGATTCCAGTTCGGCACAAAGAAGATTCTTCATGTCGTTAGTTTGTATACTTCTCGATGGTCCAGGATTTTTCGGGTGATTTTCTATGTAATAAACTTAATAAGTTATAGCGTAATGAAAATTGCATAATTAGATCTGGACCACCCTATAGAGCAGATTATAAACAGATATACTGAGGTGAGGGGGCGGCACGGTGGCGCAGTGGTAGCGCTGCTGCCTTGCAGTTAGGAGACCCGGGTTCACTTCCTAGGTCCTCCCTGCGTGGAGTTTGCATGTTCTCCCCGTGTCTCCTCCCACAATCCAAAGACATGCAGGTTAGGTGGATTGGCGATTCTAAATTGGCCTTGGTGTGTGGATGTGTTTGTGTGTGTCCTGCGGTGGGTTGGCACCCTGCCCAGGATTGGTTCCTGACTTGTGCCCTGTGTTGGCTGGGATTGGCTCCAGCAGACCCCCATGACCCTGTGTTCGGATTCAACGGGTTAGAAGATGGATGGATGGATGGATACTGAGGTGAGGCCAGTTCTTCCAAATAAGCAGTCTTGGTTACAAAGACACTGTAAGCTCACATTTTTTTAAATTGATCATAAAGATTTTTGTAGGCCTAATACAAACTGTAATTGTTAACAAATAACATTCCTAGTATTTTATAAAAAAATATGCTTATTGCAACTCTGGCAGAGTAGAGTAGAATGTGATTTGGCCTCCCTAGAGACTTTATACAACAGCCATTCTGTCTGGAGAGAGTGTTGCCTACAAGTTGTATGTACTCCCTGTCGAGAGTTGTAAAGAGTCTTGTAAACAATCAGAAGGCATACATTAAATGAACATGTCTCAAAATGTACAAGCTGAAGCCCGCCTCTTTGTAAGCTGCCTTGCAGAAGCAGTAAATGCATCTTAATCAGGTTCCTGTTGTTGCTGTCAGGCTCACTCTCCTGTCACCTAGTTGACTTGTAACAGGGCACCGCAACAATATGAACACAACCATATGGTAAGACCAAGTCACAGCTCAGGTCCAAAGTCTACATATGGCCGCTTCATCTGTTGTGGCATTTGTGTCAGTTTGCTCTGAAGGAGTTGAACGGATCCTTCTAAATGGTCTTACCAGCGGTTCAATGGGACCAATTAGAATTGCTTTCCATTAAATGAGCACATCATTGATTGTTTTGCTTTATTTAGTCATAGTTGGCTGGGGTTTGGGCATAATTACTGAAATTGTAATCATAGGACAATAAAGTGAACTTTGGAAGTAGTACACAATTGAGAATTTTAGTTAAGACAGCTAGAATGTGAACCTGTCATTTTTGAAGGAAAAAGCTATTCTTTTGTTACAATCTGACTTTCCCTTAATTTAGATAAGTTCAGTCAAGAAATTACAGGACACGTTACAGCCCTTAAATATAAGACATTATTATAAGAAATCATGCCTCTCAAGTATATTGGCATTATACATGTGATTGTAACATGCCCAAAGATGCCACACAAATGGGAAAGAAGCAAAATCAAACTGAAACAGAATGATGGAATCAGTAAGATGCCAAAAAAAAGACTGCAGACAATCAATAAAATTCCACAGAAAGATTAAAAATGATTCAAAAACTGATCCAAAATGATTAGGGATCATCACGATTACAAAAGCTGATTCAGGTCCAAAACTGAAATGAACACCTCCTGTAGTGCCATAAAACCCATTGGCAGGTAAATTAAGTAACAAATCAGATTTTCACTACCCATTGTGGAAAACAAAACCGTGTTAAACAAGAACCGAGCCGAAATAAACACACTTCATAAAAATGAGGAAATTTAGGCAGGGTAGTCACAAAGAGTGTGTATTTTTTGTAGCGATTTTTCTTTTAATGACAGGCTCTTGTTAAACATAACCTTATCATAACATTCTCAGGTGGTAGAAGAAGTAGGATTGTCATTTGTACAAAGTACGGTGAAATTCCAACCTGCATGAAACATGTCACTACTCTCCAGCACCATGGTAAAAAAACACAGTAGTAAAGCACAGAACTCCATTAAGCTAGTCAGTCCAAAAGTAATAACCATTAACAGTTCTCCAATTTCACTTTGCTCATACATACCTTCCACTTCTTGTTGCCAGCAAAAAATTGTTATGAGTGCCCATCACATACAAATATAATTAAAACTCCTTTTGCATTTGGAAGGGTAATTTTGCCTCTCCGTTCAACTCAGTCTTATGATTGGATGTCATGGCAGTGGAGAGTATTCTGGCAGCATTGTGCACAGGAAATGAAACAGCTCTGGACAGGATGAAAGTGGACTTAGGATGCAATCATCCACACTCACACTCAGCCAATTTCCAAACTTTCATTAACTTATCCCACACATCTTTTGGCATGTGGGAGAAAAATCCACACAGGCATGGGGAAGATGTGCAAACTTCACACAGAAGGATCTGTTAGGTGGCAATATGGACCACAGTGTCATCCGCTCTTTTCCTAATTATTCTTTCACATTCCCAAAAATTAAACAGACCCATTTTGGGATCACAACTTGAGATCTTGTGAAGACACACACACAACTTACACAAGCAGATGGCAAATCTTTCACAGCAGCTTTTTTCATTCTAAGCTTTTTAATAAGTTTTTGCAAGGCTGCTAAGCATTACATTGTGAATGTCTAGTACTTGGTGCGTGTTGCTACCTTTACATGTATATAAATATATGTTGTCACAAACTCGACAAAGAGCCATAGCAAAGTTTCAAAACTGAATAAAGTGACACTACTGATGTGCATAAATCGGAGTCCAAAACAGAACTGAGGGGATAGGGGGAAAGGTGGCGGCTTTTAAAGGCCAGTATAAGAAATGACATCAGAGGGGCCTGAACTGGAATGGTCTTCAACCATAGGATTGGACCCGGAAGTGATGTCAAAGGGGTCAGAACCAGAATTCATGTCATCAGGGCCAGGCAGAATTTCCCGTGAATGGTCTGCAGAAAAGCGAGAAAAAGAGTCAGTACACTCTGCGCGCATCCCGGTCTGGCTAGGAATTACCCTCATTCAAGCCCTTTAGCTGCCTCCCATGTGCACGTGTGTGACAATGTGTAGAAGCTTTTCTCTAGTCTAACATAATGAAAGGGAATGCAGTGATTGATAACATTTCCTGCCTTTCAATCATCAACTGCTTCCTGCTCTATAAAAACAAATGGTTTCTCAAAGCAAAGGTCCACTTTATTCTCTAAATGCCTGCAAACACTACCTTGTAATAAATGAACAACATTAAGCTGACCACTTTTGTCAGTAAGGATATCAAAACCCATCATCTCCATCACTCACAATAAGTAAAAGTACAGCTTGTAAAAAAGACAACCGGCTAACTGTATTTTCTTGTTTTCTTAACGGTGAAGTCAGACTGTTTTTTTTTTTCTTTTTATAAGGACAGTAGCATTTTCCATTTCTTCTTTAACTTGCAAGCTAATGAGTTTCTTTGTTTAAAATACATCCATATATAGATAGATAGATAGATAGATAGATAGATAGATAGATAGATAGATAGATAGATAGATAGATAGATAGAGTCACACACGTGCTCATGGGAGGCAGCTAAAGGGCTCAGGTAAGGACAGTTCTGAGACATACCAGGATGTGGCAGAGTGCACTGACTCTTTTTCTTCCTTGCCTGCAGGCCATTCCTGGGAGATTCTGCCTGACTCTCCTGACGTCACTTCCGGGACCGAGACTATCGAAGGAGAACCAATGGCTGAAGACCTCAATGAGCCTGACCCCTATGATCTCACTTCCTATCTTCCCCTTTAAAAACC
Source organism: Polypterus senegalus (assembly GCF_016835505.1). NCBI lineage: Eukaryota > Metazoa > Chordata > Cladistia > Polypteriformes > Polypteridae > Polypterus > Polypterus senegalus. The sequence goes on along the minus strand of NC_053166.1, from coordinate 80,797,648 downwards.
TCCTCCTTTTCCCTATGCCCTCAGTTCTGTATTGGACTCGGTTTTGTGCACAGCAGTGCTATCATTTGAAAAGAACACAAAGAGCAGCCAGGAAAACAAATTATACGGGTGGCTGCCCCAAACCTTGCTTTGTCCCATCGTGGCTTTTGTGACAATAGATAGATAGATAGATACTTTATTAATCCCAAGGGGAAATTCACATACTCCAGCAGCAGCATACTGATAAAAAACAATACATTAATGAGTGATAAAAATGCAGGTATAACAGAAAATAACTTTGTATAATGTTAACGTTTAAGGTGGGATTGAAGTGTCGCATAGTGTACTCCCGTCTTTGTCAGCTTTATCGTTGTTGTTTTTCTTTTGCTTTGTCTAACTTTGAAATTATTGTAATTATTAATTACATTTAGCATATACAATTTGTATGTGGTTATAAGGGCCATTAAAAGAGGAACTGTAACAATGTAATTTCATTTACAGTAGATATTTAAGTGTATAGGTGAATACATGACGAGTGTATATATACTGCATGATGGCATTTGGTGTGTATTACTTAAGGAAGCAGTCCACAGGGGAGCTGAAAAGTGTCCATTTCTCAGACTACAGATGGACAGTACTTCTGTTCTCATGCAGTTATGCATCTTGGCCTGCCACTATGTTTTCAGTCCTTTTTAGACCCAGTTTGCCCTCTGCTATCCAAAACAGTAATAGAAACCTTTGTTTGAAATCATCAGTTTCTTGACAGTCTGTTGCAAGGAATAACCATCACTTCACAAAACAACTGTAGACTCATGTATTTCCTGAGAAAGTTGTTTCATTTTAGATATTACTGAACCCAGAACATTAGAAATGCCTGTACCTTACAACTCAAGAAAAGACAATTCAACTTGCGCTATGGAGCGAAGAAACAGGTTTTAAGCTGTGTTAACACATTTACACAGGTCTCTCTAATAACCAATTAATATTTAAACACTAGCCATCCTCCTTGGCTTCGCCCACGTATTAGTGAAACAGGACAGTGAGGAGGGCCTGGCCTAACTCTCTACTCTTGACGTCACTCTTCCCCCTCCCCTCGGCCCACAGCCTCTGCAGGAGCGATATATTCGAGCTAATCCGAGACAAACGATCTAAGATTCTTACTGCAATGAGAGAAATCCCAAAATCAACCGGAATGTTCAAGCAAATTATAGAAAAAAAAATCTATATCTGTTAAGCAGTTATTTTGTTCGCTAACTAAGTAGAGTTAAGGTTAAGCCCCAAGGCAGACGTGTGAGTGAGGAGAGCCCCGCAGCCCAATGAGTCTCTCTCGGATTTGCACTAATGAATCGGTACCACAAGCAAACTATGATACTTTGCGCAATGAGAAAGTCACAAAATCAACGGAATTTCCAAGAAAACTAAAGAAAAAAACCCAATCTAAATCCGTTAAAAAGTTCTCTCATGAAAAGTGGACAGACATACAAATGGGTCTAAAAAACTATATGAAATTTCGCGCTTGGACCACAAAATTTTTTAAATTGTTTCTTAGCGAGCACCTATGGGCCAAGGGTAACCTACATTCCAAATTTCAAGTCCCAAGTCTTCATGGTTTGAGAGAGCTCTAGATGAGTCAGTCAGTGGTATTTGACTTTTATATATATAGATCAGGGGTGCCCAATACGTCGATTGCGATCGAGGGCAGATCGGAAAGAGAATGCAGGTAGATCGCACTGCATTAAAATGTATTTTTTAAAAATGTTAGTCTATCATATATCTGCCCTATGGCATTTGCCACTTGATTGACATACAGGGTGGCCAGTCTGAGATCTCTTTTCTCCTAACACACTGGTCATTTCACACGCACATTTAAATGCGCGAGCTACTGCAGAACTCCGGCTATCTAAGTGATCTAGTTAGCCTTCCAATTTATATCGACTAAAGAAGGGATTTTAAAAAAAAATTGTTGGTTAGGTGCTAGATGTGGAATTGGAAGAGGATTCTTTCCTCTCACAATGTCACAATTGAAGTGTGTTTGTCTGATCTGTCAATCTATTATTGCTATTCCAAAGAAGGAAAATATGGAAAGGCACTTTCGAACTGTTCATAAAAACTACAAAACTGACTTTCTTCCGAAAAGCAATCTGAGAAAGAGAAAGGAGAGGGAACTAAAATCGCAGCTAATCGGACAGCCGTCATTTTTCACTCGGCTGAATTCAAAAGCAAAGGCAGACACACCAAAGCATCGTTCCGGGTGAGTCACTCGATCATTAAGCATAAGAAGTTCTTTCAAGATGGAGAGATGATAAAAGATGCCTTTGTTGAGGCAGATGGTTAAGGAGAAATTCCTGCTGAGATTTCAAGACCCCAGGCTGGAGAAAAAGAAGTTTCTCCTTGTTATTAAACATGCAGAATACAAGCAACTTAATAACGATCAATGGCCGCTAGACGCTAGGCATTTTTTTTCTGATCTGACCAACATGTTGACTGAGCTTAATTTATAGCTGCAAGGAAAAGATGGTCAATTTAATTAGCTCAGTTAATGCTTTCAAATGAAAATTGTAACATCTGTCCTCAAAGCTGCAGCGCCTTGATTTGGGGAACATTGAAAACCTCGCGTCAGAGCTGGAGATGCAATGGAAGGCATGTGCACAACTTGACAGTATACGCTACACAGAGCAGATTGAAAATTGTCTGTCAGACTTTATCTAATGGAAAAAAAGTAACGATTTGAGTGTTGCCCAATGTAGTGGAGTATGAGTAGCGTTTCTTCTGCACAAATGTACTCAAGCAAAAGTAAAAAAGTATGGTGCAGTAAAACTACTCTTAGAAGTACAATTTTTTTAAAAGGTTACTGAAGTAAATGTAATGGAGTAAATGTAACTTGTTACTACCCACCTCTGATACTCATATATATATACACATACGAGTATATATATATATATATATATATATATATATATACATATACATATATATATATATATACATATATATATAAATACAGTATATTTATATAGCATTTTTAATGTAGGTAGATCATTTTGACCTGGTCATTTTAAAAGTAGCTTGTAAGCCGAAAAAGTGTGGGCACCCCTGATATAGATTATTAAGTAAGTATGAGCTAACAGAGTTTACCATTAGGACAATGAAGTAATGGCTGCTGAAAATAAAGCTCTGCAGTCATATCTGAGTAATAAAATAAGATTTGCTATTTCAAGCAATAATAGCCATTTGCAACAGTAGTAATGTCTTGACTATACAGGGTGGTCAAGATCTAATTATGCAGATCCACATCGTTTGGATGACTTTGATTTATGTGGGGACGATTCCAGTTCGGTGCAAAGGCAATTCTTCATGTCGTCAGTTGGCACATTTCTCGATGGTCCGGGTATATATAGCGTTATAGCGTAAGTTATAGCGTAATGAAAATTGTATAATTAGATCTGGACCACCCCATATTATTAAATCAATTTAATGGTATCTTAATCAAGTATAAATTTTATAACAAGAACTTAGAGAAAAGCTAAGCAGAATGACACCTTTTATTGGCTAACTAAAAAGATTACAATATGCAAGCTTTTGAGGCAACTCGGGTCCCTTCTTTTTTTTTAGTTAGCCAATAAAAGGTGTCATTTTGCTTGACTTCTCACTACACTGGTGTACTTAAACCATTAACCATTTTTGGTTTAAATTCTGGAGTTCTATATAGTGCACCAAGTTTGCACAGAGATGCAACTAGCAAATTCTGTTGACTTTATCAGCTATTTCCATTTCTTTAATCATAAAATGTAGTCACTCCTCTTTTACTAAGGGTAACATGGAGGTAGAATCATTGCTGTCTTTGTCAAATTTGCACATTCTTATCATATCACGGACTGCTGTGGGTCTCTGGCCAAGGATTTAGTTTTTTGCTGCTTTTGTATTTTGTGTTTTACTGTTTCTCCTAGGTTTCCTCTCTGTTAATTGTTTTCTAATTATTAATCGTATTTTTGGTTTGTTTTGTTTAATTAATTCCCATCCGTCTTGTATTAATTACATGTATTGTTTTATGGTTCTTGACTTGGGGCTTTTGCAGCACCCGAGACTACATAAGTTTGATCAACTACTACAATTTTACATTTTTTTGTTTACTTTTTTGAGAATTAGATTTTCATAAGTTTGTGTTTTGGATTGCTTAAAAAATAAAATTGTTGTTTTGTGGCCTTTTTTTATGATTTCTCTCCTGCATTTTGTGGAAAATTGTTAACACTCCAAGCTGGCGGTGGTTACTATGAGTGGTGGAGTGAATGGTGCGAGGATAGGCTCCTGTCTCCCTTTAAGTGTCCTTGACAATGTTACGTTTCATCTTTTAATTACATTTGTGAGATAATTGAGGCAAAAGAGCTCTGATAATTGAAAAATATGATATGGTTAGATCGGTGGTTTGTACCTCTGAGATCCTGGAAAGGTTCTAAGAAAGCCTCAAGAAGGCATTTTAATAAGGGACTGACCATGCTGCAAGTACATGATGACTTTCTTTTAGGGAGACTCTGTTATTCTGTGATTTGAAGTCACACTGTTTCTGCTCAAGACAAGATTTTCCTTCTGCTACTGCCATTTGTTTTAGGATTGATTGTCTGGTCCATTTTATGGTATCATCTCTTGTTTGAAAAGTACCATCAAAAGCTGATGCCTGAAGATCACTTTCTGCTTTAGACCCATTTTGTGACTTTATTATCCTCCTGCTGTCCCCTTTGGTCACAGTATCGTATCCCAACAGCTTTGAGCACCAATGTGAGGGGAAAATGAAACCCCCATTAAGTAAAGTCACAGTGACCAAGCTGGAAACTGAACTAAACTTCCTAAAGGCGCGAGACACTGGTGGAAGTCACAATGCTGAAGAACCACCCAAGATAAAATATTCACTTTTATACTCATAACACATTGTATTCAGTAATAAAATCTTAAATTAGAAGCACCAAATAACATGTTTCTTCCATCCATCCATCCATTACCCAACCCGCTATATCCTAACAACAGGGTCCCAGGGGTCTGCTGGAGCCAATCCCAGCCAACACAGGGTGCAAGGCAGGAAACAAACCCCGGGCAGGGTGCCAGCCCACCGCAGACATGTTTCTTTTTATGTAAAAAAAATAAATGTACCGGAAGAAAAACCTACACACAGATGGCAAGAAACCATACAAACTTCAGATAAGTGAGTTAGCAGTACTAACCAATGTGCCATTGTGCGGTTTTCTATAATTGTGCGGTTTTCTATAAAGCATGCAACCGAAAGTCATAATAAGCAAAGTTTATTCATAAGAACTACTTCAGAAACAATAGCACATAAAGGTTTCCCTTAATTAACATGCTGGGAATTTGAACTAAGCCTTCGATTAATTTAGGCAAAGAATTTATAAAGGGTTTCTTCTCAGTAAAAATACCAAACTAGTGAAAATAAGAGGTTACACATGTGACGAAAAGAAAATGAGTCACTTCCACTTCTATATTACCTAACAGGATTATGATTACTGCTTTAATGTCAGGGCAGAAGTCAGCCTGCTTGCAGTCAGCTTGTTGGCTGGAATGTTATCCCCCTGATCTGCTTAAAATAAAAATCACCTTGCATAATGCCCAAAGGCATGCTAGGCCGAATAGTTTAGACCTCCTTTGTTAAACAGTGTACGTCATATTTTCTATCTTATTCATCCATCAATGTCCCCAGGGATGTCCTGCAGTTTTTTAAACATAAGAAAGGCGAGGATAGTGTAATGGTGGATTTTGAGCCCTGACTGGGTTTCAGAACAAGTCTTCTGCCTCACAGCTAGAAAACACAATTCACAACACAAGTAGAAAATGAGTTTGTCATTTCCACCCTCAGCTACTTGCAGTAAGTAATAGGTTGGGACACTAAGAACATAAAACTGCATTTCCGGTAAAAGAACAAGGCTTTTATATGGGTAAAGAATTGAGAAATTGAAAGTGGACTCCCAAAGAAGAGGTGGGCAAACTCCCCAGATCCTAGGTATGCCACCATAGCTACAGAAATCTTTTAACTAATTCTGCTGATGTATTGGAAGAAGGTATCAGGAGAATTGTGTCACGGAAGAATTAAGGTGACAGTTAAAGATAAGGATTTTAAGACAGTGGTAAGATCACCAATGACATATGGAGCTGAGATATGGGTAGTAAAAGGAGCAGAGGAGAAGAAGTTGGATGTGGCAGAAGTGAGAATGTTGAGATAGATGTGTGAAGCTACAAAAAAGGACACAATAAGAAATGAGACAATCACAGGTACAACAAAACTTGGAGAGATATTGAAGAAAGTATAGGAATTTATGTTGAAGTGGTATGGACATATAAGGAGGAGAGACAATGAATATCTGGGCAAAAGAGTGATAGAAGTGGAAGTAAAGGGGCAGAAAAAATAAGAGAGGCCAAAGTGGAGGTTAATGGATCAAGTCAAATAAAATCTAAAAGAAAAAGGGAGAAGGTACAGGACCATGCTATATGGAGAAGGTTGATAAATCACATCGACTTCACATAGAAGTGGGAGAAACTGAATAGAAAGAAGAAGACAAAGAAAGAGCATTACAAATAAAATCCTGGGCTTTCTCCATGACAGCACCACAGGTTTTGCATTGTTTTTATCATCACAGTTTTGTACATACAGCATAACTTATTCCCTAAAAAAGAGGTCACTTATGCTGAATGATCATGTATTTGAATAACCAGTATCAATTTATGAATTACATAAGTGTATGTTGATTAGAAACTTGTTGGTTTACAAGAACATAATAATGAACAACTGGTGTAAGCATTGACCAGCTACGTCAAAAGTGAGACACAACTGAAGTGATTTGTTTTTTAAAGAAAAGAATAAAGACTTTTGTGTATTAAGTCTAATTAAACAAGTACATCATTTTTCCCATAATATAGTTTCTAAAAGCAAGATTGACCTGAATCAGAATCATATTTATTGACCAAGTGTGTTTGCATTCAAGAAATTTGATTGACTCTTGAAGTATAGTTATAGTACGTGACAGACATGCACAACCTAAGGAAGAAACAAGACAAAGCATGTAAGCATACGTATACACAAAGTGCAAGGCAGTGCAAAATATATTGAAATAAATTCTGTATTTATTAAGCATTAGCCATCTCAAAGAATATTGTAAGATGTTGCAGGGATTTACCCATTCTGAGCAAGGACAGCTGAATTAACCATTTGTGAGCTTGATGGTGTCTGGAAAGAATCTGTTCTTATATCTGCAAATGTAACAGAACAGTTGTTTAGAGTTGTACGCTTATCCTAACCTACTGTAATAGTGCTTACTTTACTTAAACTGACATGGCCCCCTTGTCTCAGAACAATCAACACCAAATGGGACCATCGTATGACTTTAACACAAATATGTGTACTGCAGTGGGAGTAAATAAAGTGCCTTTTGAAGGACTGGGAGCCACTCTGTGTGTGTGTGTGTGTGTGTGTGTGTGTGTGGGTATGTGTGTGTTCTGTGTTAATACAAATTTACTAGTGGTGATTAAGGCTTTTAATTTTTCTTGTGGAACGGAAAACAAAGTTGTAATGCCAATATATATTGAAGAAATTCATAGAATATGAATGATGTACTTAAGAACAAAAATGAAAATTCTGAACACAAAAATGGTTATGATTTCTTAAGGCAAGTTGGTAATGTAGTCAAGTTTCAATTTTATAATATCTATTCTATATTATACACTCACCTAAAGGATTATTAGGAACACCTGTTCAATTTCTCATTAATGCCATTATCTAATTAACCAATCAAATGGCAGTTGCTTCAATGCATTTAGGGGTGTGGTCCTGGTCAAGACAATCTCCTGAATTTAAAACTGAATGTCAGAATGGAAAAGAAAGGTGATTTAAGCAATTTTGAGCGTGGCATGGTTGTTGGTGCCAGACGGGCGGGTCTGAGTATTTCACAATCTGCTCAGTTACTGGGATTTTTACGCACAACCATTTCTAGGGTTTACAAAGAATGGTGTGAAAAGGGAAAAAACATCCAGTATGCGGCAGTCCTGTGGCCGAAAATGCCTTGTTGATGCTAGAGGTCAGAGGAGAATGGGCCGACTGATTCAAGCTGATAGAAGAGCAACTTTGACTGAAATAACCACTCGTTACAACCGAGGTATGCAGCAAAGCTTTTGTGAAGCCACAACACGCACAACCTTGAGGCGGATGGGCTACAACAGAAGAAGACCCCACCGGGTACCACTCATCTCCACTACAAATAGGAAAGAGAGGCTACAATTTGCACAAGCTCACCAAAATTGGACAGTTGAAGACTGGAAAAATGTTGCCTGGTCTGATGAGTCTCGATTTCTGTTGAGACATTCAAATGGTAGAGTCAGAATTTGGCGTAAACAGAATGAGAACATGGATCCATCATGCCTTGTTACCACTGTGCAGGCTGGTGGTGGTGGTGGTGTAATGGTGTGGGGGATGTTTTCTTGGCACACTTTAGGTCCCTTAGTGCCAATTGGGCATCGTTTAAATGCCACGGGCTACCTGAGCATTGTTTCTGACCATGTCCATCCCTTCATGACCACCATGTACCCATCCTCTGATGGCTACTTCCAGCAGGATAATGCACCATGTCACAAAGCTCGAATCATTTCAAATTGGTTTCTTGAACATGATAATGAGTTCACTGTACTAAAATGGCCCCCACAGTCACCAGATCTCAACCCAATAGAGCATCTTTGGGATGTGGTGGAACGGGAGCTTCGTGCCCTGGATGTGCATCCCACAAATCTCCATCAACTGCAAGATGCTATCCTATCAATATGGACCAACATTTCTAAAGAATGCTTTCAGCACCTTGTGGAACTGTTGCTGAAGCACACCCAGTATAGCAGGTACAACTGGAATATCTGTGGAGATCTTAAAGTCATTGCTCTGTTACTAGGACTGCAGCTCAACTGTACAAAGTATTATTGCTTTATCAGTGAATGGGACAGCCGTGCCAAAGAGTCGCACTATTCTCGAAAGGAATGGTCACTCCGTAAAAAGTTAGTTCCAGGAAAGAAAAATGTGGCACATGAATCGCTTGTCGACCCGGCAAAGATATTTTTGCCTTCTCTTCACATAAAACTGGGACTCATGAAGAATTTTTTGAAAGCACTGAACAAGAAAGGTTTTTGTTATTTAAGACAGATGTTCCCAAGAATAACTGACGCAAAGATCCAAGAGGGCATTTTTGTTGTCCCCCAGATCAGACATGTTATGAGTGACAAGCGGTTTGAAGATCTGTTATTTGGGCCGGGAAATATTGCCTGGAAAGCCTTGAAAGAAGTTGTTGACAATTTTCTGGGCAATTACAGAGCCCCTATCTAGATTCAGCTGGTAGACAAACTTCTCAAAGCATACAAGACAATGAAGTGCAACATGTCACTCAACATTCATTACCTCCACTCACACTTGAACTTCTTCCCCACAAATCTCGGAGTTGTCAGTGATGAACCCGGTGAAAGGTTTCACCAGGACATTGCTACGATGGAGAAACGATACCAGGGCAACTGGAATCCGTCAATGCTTGTGGACTACTGTTGGACACTGCAATGTGATGCACCAGACACTGAATACAAAAGAAAATCAGGAGCAAAACACTTTTCATTCTGTTGAATCTTTCAGGAAGCAAGACTTTTCAAAAAAATTGCTGTGCATTGTTTTCAGATTCTTATTCCATTTTAAATTATAAACTAAAAAATATAAAGAACTCACGTCCTGCGTGACGAGACTTTGTGCCAAGAGATTTAACCACGCCCTGGCCAAAAATAAAAGACAAAGAGTAGGACATCTGCTGTACAGGCTTTTAAATGTTCGAAGCACTGCACGAGATGCGGATCACGCAGCATGGCAGCAGCAGCAGCAATCCAGCAGCTGATCGAGCAAAGAGGAGGTAAAAAAATAATACTATATTTGTTTCACATTGTATCACCATTTAAGAGGAGGAATGACTGTGTCTCCTTGGGGTGTGTTTAGCCCCCCTCTTCACAATGCGAGCGGAAGAGACTTGAAGTGGCTGGCGTGTAGCACAGGCCGGGGGGGTTTGGTGAGCAAAGTGAGCAGGGGGCGAACCCCCTAGTTGGAAAATAAAATAAATGCACAACTTAATACAGTGGAACCTTGGTTCACAAACGTCTCAGTACAGGTACAAATCAGTTTACGACCAAGAAGTTAGCCAAACTTTTGCCTCGATTCATGACCACACACTCGGTATATGAACAAGCCAGTTTCCCTTTCGGTTTGTAGGTGTTCAATCACTCCCTGTGCGTTTTCTGTGCAGCGAGCAAGAGAGAGAGCACGACACACACACAGGTGCGTGAGATAGAGACACACACACACACACACACACACATACATACACAGGCGCGCGAGAGAGAGGCACACACGCACGCACACACGCACGCACGCACACACACACAGGCGCGCGCTAGAAAGAGGCACACACAACCGCTCCAGGCTCGTGAATGAGAGACACACGCACACACGAAAGAGAGCGCGAGCGAGAGAAGGAGGGCTGAACACATAAGGTAGCAAAGGCTTATTTTTGTTTTCAGTTCTGTTTACAATGATTGGTTCATAGCATGCATTGTGTTACTTTTCTTGGTAGTTTATTGAATTACGGATTTTTCAAATGTTCATTTTTTTCCCTGTGCTTAAAACTCCACCACTATGGTTACTCATAACTCAGCTATTTTAACATGTTAATTCCTCTATAGAATATCACACAGGTGAGCTATGGTTTTAAATATTTTGAAAGTGGCAAATGTGTGATGCGGTACTCTAGGAAGACATACCTGTATAAGCAGAAATCCTCATAAAATGTGCTGTCTTTTTAAGGGCAAGTTGACCCGAAATGAAATGACTGGTTCAAATAAAATGAAGAAGATCAAGAAGCAACAGTAAAGAAGCAGACTGATAGACCCAGGCTGCAAGAGGAGTATGTTTAAAGGAAAATACTGCTAATAAAGAAATAAAGTCCAAAATATTAACTTAAGTCTGATGAATGAACAAACTATCCATCCAAACATCCACTATCCAATCCACTATATCCTAATTACAGGGTCACGGGGGTCTGCTGGAGCCAATCCCAGCCAACACAGGGCGCAAGGCAGGAAACAAACCACCACAGGGCAATGAACAAACTATCCATCCTTTACTTGACCCACATTATAAAATGCAGATTCAATGGAGACAGAGAATATCTTAATAGTAACTGACACAAAGCAACAACCTGCCTTGTGCAGCACATTAGTTAATTTATTTAAAGTAGTTCAATTTATAGTTACTATTGAAAATAACAGTGTGTTATGGGATTGAATGCATATAACACTGAGAAGGTTCCCTATCTGAGAGTGCAGTCCAAAGTCCAAATGCTTTCAGGGAGCAACTCAGTCAGTGTATGGTAAAATGCTCCCTTTGGAAGTAATCTAGAAATCACCCAGATTATCACACCCTAAAAAGAGTACTTCAATTAATACTTACACTGTACATATGAAAACAGGGTTTCCATATATACAATTGTAAGGGGCAGTTTATCATTTGTGAAGATCTCAAGAACAGCATGGGTAAGAGGAGATTTTCCACTTTGAAGTTAAATAGCTCATTTATATAGAGAATCCTTTTCAGTGGTGGTGGTGGTGGGGAGGAATGGTTATGGTTCCCATTCCCGTTTGTAAACCCTAAAGCTTGCTGATGGTGCAACATCTCTTCACAGAGAGTAGGGGAAGTCTAAGTGCACAGCTCACTCACTGTTGGCACACATGAAGAAACTGCCAGTACTCCAATCAGCAAAATCGTCTAAGTGGCGGTGTGGATTTCAAGAACAGTGCATCTACATGTATTCTTTTGGAATCTGCAATATTGCCATCCACACTGCCAGTAGCCTCAGAATTGACAAACAGAACCTCAATTTGCTGGACCTTGCACAACTTATCAATTTCCCAATCCAGTTTAAAAGATCTACCTGTAGCCAAGGTAATTAACAACTGATTACTTGAAAAATCGATTAGTCTCTGATCCTGCTTGTCTTGTCCTCCAGTATTTATAACTGGCATTCAAATGAGTGTTTAATCAATAATATGACTGCTTTCACACTACACTATATACAATAGCCATTATTCAGTACAGTAGTAAAGGGGAAACCAAAAAATAGTCAGATTTAATACCCATCTTGAGTTCCTGTGCCAACTGCTCTTTACTTGAATAATGTAATAAAGAAGCCATGCAAATCACATGTTAGTTAATTATTTACCATTCAGCTGTTTAAAAAATGAAACATAAAACCTTCTCTATCAAAAGCAAGTTCAGTTCGGAGCATAAAGATCTTAATCTAATAAAAACACTACTTAATATGTAACTGAAAAACAAAGTAAGGCTTAATAAATGTGTAACAGTTGTTAGAGGAAAGAACAGCAATGGTTTAGGTTCAGAATGTAACATTTTCTTATTCAAATATCATTTTTGTATTCTCAGTTTTACTCTGGGTGGCATGGCAAAACAACATAAAAAAATACATACAGTACATACATATTAAACAATACCCCCGGGCCGCCAGATGGAGCCCTCCCTGCAGCATGGAGGTGCCCCAAAGACCAGCAGGGAATCCTGGACAATGGAGTTTTCATCCACAGCCCTGCTGGATACCACAGGGGCCACTACATGGAGCTACAGGGAGGAACAAAGAATATTATTTGCCCTACGCCCTGGAAGTACGTCCGAGTCACATGGACAAGGGGAATGACGTACTTCCGGTGTGAATAAAAAGAAGAGTTTTGATCTGACCCGGAAGTGCTAAGAAGTCACATGGACTGGGAGTTCAGAAGCACTTCCGGGTCACAGACTATAAAAGGATTATGGGAACTCCCAGACAATGAGCTGAGCTAGGTGGAAGGGTGGCAACGCGTCTGGGAATGGTGGAGTGTTTATTATTGAGTATTGTGGAGAGGATGGTGCTTTGTGCACTACTGTTAATTAATAAAGTCTACTTTTGGACTTTTATCTGGTGTCTTGGACAAGGGTTAAAGGGAGCGATAGCGCCCCTTATCTGTCACTATTATATATATATATATATATATATATATATATAATACACACCAAATAGTGCCAGTGTGTGTTAATACCTGCTTATCATGGATATATCTGGTGCAAGTGTAAAGGGTAAAACCCTTGAATGGAAGTTCACTACAGGTCATCTACAACGGGAGCCATTTGGACCTGCTGGACTAACCTACACATCCCTGAACTGTTGGAGAAAAATCAGCAGCTCTTGAAAAAAAAAATAACACACAAGGACAACATGCAAAATATAAAAAAAAAAAATATCAGGAGTGGTCTCCCCTAGACATTTTTGTACGTTCAGATATGGGGATGGATATTTGAGGATTAAACCACAAGACAATGATTATATTTTTATATTATATACATTAAGGAACCAAAACCAACAAATCAAATCAAATTAGTAATACAGTATATTGAAGAATTATTATAAAAGTAAATATTCAGACTCTATTGGCTCCAGCAGACCCCCATGACCCTGTAGTTAGAACATAGCAGGTTGGATATTGGAAGGATGGATGGATAATCGGACTCTGTAGCTGCATGAATAAAAGGTAAAGTACCAATTCCAGTTAACAGAAATAGCCCAAAAGTTGATAGAAATCTATGTTTTGTACCCAATACTTGTATGCAAAATTTGGTTGACCTAAGTGAAAGCGTACTCAAGTTATCATGTTTACACACACAGAGACATAATTCCAAAAATGGTATTTTTAGACTCAGGGAGGTCTAAAACGTCAAGATTCATCAAAATCTCGAAATTGAAGTTTTGGAGGATTCCAGTACTTTCTTAACACTTCGTATACAAGAAACTCAGGGAGGTCTAAAACGTTGAAATTCATCAAAATCTCGACATTGAATCTTTGGACAATTACAATACTTTCCCTATGCTTTGTATATGAGAAAGTAAAAAAGAAAAACAGATGAAATGGGACGTAAGGAGCTGTGAGGTGCCAGTGCAAACCAGTGCATCACCATTTTTCTCCAGTTTTTCCCAACAGGGTCATTTAAGAATATGTGCAATATATAGGAAATCGGCTTTGCTCATGCCCCATTTTGGTTCGGACTCTGTGGCTATGAGCTTTGTTAACAATCCACTTCATCTTTCATCCCCTTGATTGAACTTAATCTTTTCTGGTTTTGTATGCCACTGCAGTACGTGTGAGTTCATTTTGTAAAAAAACAATGAAAGAGCTGCATGTTTATCTTAGCTTTGAATGCAGAAAATTTTCTTTTTTAAATAACAGTGTTTTAAAGTGGTCAGTGTACTATTCTATTTAAAAATGATTAGGGCAAAAACATGGGGCAAAATAATAACAGGAGGTGTAACAGGAAAGTTAATGCTGTTGTAGATTTCCATTACAGACATCATCATTAGAACATGTTCAATTTTCAGTAATTGTTGACATCAACAGCAAAAGGAAACCTAACTGGGATTTACTAAAAACACTAATTTTGTTCAAATACAAAACAAAAAAAAATTCTCTTTGAGAGTTTCCACCATTCCAGTAGAGCCTATTGGCAGTGTTGAAATGCATTTCTGTTGAGAAACAGTAGTTCTGTGTTGAATAATTTTAGGCCAGTGCTATTAGCAGTCTAGATTGTGCAAAGAATGTAATAAAGTTGCATCAAATCTCCTGGACTGTCTTCAGGAAAAGATGGTGCAGCTCTGGCATTGTTCAGTATAATGTTCAACTAGCACCATCAAGGATTATGGCACACAAGTTTTAGATTTTAGCTCTGCATTCAGCACCATAAAGATAGCCATCATGCTTCAAAGGCTTATTCATGTGAATATGATAATGGTGACCTGCACACTGTACTAAAGATATTCCTTTCTGTGTTCACTGATGAGCAAATAATTGAAAAATTGAATCTGAGAAACTGTTTGAATACCTACTGGTATGACCATAACAAGCCTCTTGAATGACCAATGGTGGTTTGTAATGCAGGGCGCCCGAAATATTTTAAAAATTCTACTAACATTAATTAGGAAAAGTGAAATAATCATGAAATAAATGTGTCTGGTGTCTCAGCATGTCAACATCCATTAAAAATTGTTTTGACTTGTACTTGTTTAATTTCTGAGTGAATATGCATATTTCTGGAGTGAAGGACACAGGCCAGATGATAGTCTATGTAAGTCCTTGATCTTTGGCAAGTAGGTGACCTGAGGCTGCTCCTTAATTGGTTGCTTTCAGATTTTTCCAGTTGCGCAGTTCTCTGGGCACTGAACACTCCCATATTTATTGGCAGTCAATTAGTTTTGTTTTAGGTTTTTTTTTTTAATCTAATGTAATTGGACAATCATCAATGCACCATGTCATTTTGACGTCAGTGCTTCACAGTTCACACCCGCCTTTAACGTTAAATAACTACAGATGAGCAAGTATGACTTAGGAGATGGCAACTTCAGAAAAAAAAAAAAGAAAAAATCGGTTATTTCTTTAATGAAACACCCCTTCATAAATCATTCACTTGAAGAAAAGAAAGAAGATAAAAGAACTTGGACTGGAGCAACCTGACCTAAGAATTCAGCAGTGGGCAAGTGATCGAGGATGAGCTTACACACAACATTTTTCCAGCTTCTTGATATGAAAACGGGCGGCATGGTGGCGCAGTGGTAGCGCTGCTGCCTCACTGTTAGGAGACCCGGGTTCGCTTCCCGGGTCCTCCCTGCGTGGAGTTTGCATGTTCTCCCCGTGTCTGCGTGGGTTTCCTCAGGGTACTCTGGTTTCCTCCCACAGTCCAAAGACATGCAGGTTAGGTGGATTGGCGATTCTAAATTGTCCCTAGTGTGTGCTGGGTGTGTGTGTCCTGTGGTGGGTTGGCGCCCTGCCTGGGATTGGATTCCTGCCTTGTGCCCTGTGTTGGCTGGGATTGGCTCCAGCAGACCCCCGTGACCCTGTGTTCGGATTCAACAGGTTGGAAAATGGATGGATGGATGTTATGAAAACTGAATTGGCTAACTGGCTGTGGTGTTAAGTAAAGGATTGTTTTGCTTTCCCAGTTTTCTGTCTCAAATTGTTGGTACTTGAAGCATTGGGGACAACAATGAGGGTACGAGATCTAAAACATCTTTCTAAAAAAGGCAAGTGTCATGAAAGTCATCTAGACTATAACATGAGGCTAATTTTTTTGGCAGGCTTAGTATTGCTGAACAGCTAGATGAAGGCTACAGGATTGGCACAATGAAAAGGTGACCAAAAATGGACACATCCTTTCTAGAATAACAGATGAGATATATTGCATTTGTGGTAAGCAGAATACTGGTGTGCCTTGGTGTGTGTGGTTAATTATTTTGGCATGCTTAGTGAAATGATTAAATTTAATCAGAAAGTAACTGAGAAATGTTCAGGCCTGAAGCAAAGGGGGGCAAAATGTATGTTCAAGGAAATGTAGGTATCCTGATCATAAAGGCAGAATAAGGTTTAGGTTAGACTTGTCCTGTGGGTGCAGCACAAGACAAATTGGGGGTGATGTTTTAAGATGTAGGGGTCTGTGGATCTTACAATGTGAACTTCAGCCCAGGTGAGGTAAGCATGGCACACTTGCATAGGACTGGGAGGACTGTCAGCAAGTGTAGAATAAACTTAGGGTGGGAATGACTCTGTGAGTGTGCTAAATGATAAACCTATGATGTAAGACGTGAGA
The DNA here is from genome assembly GCF_016835505.1 of Polypterus senegalus. Classification (NCBI taxonomy): domain Eukaryota; kingdom Metazoa; phylum Chordata; class Cladistia; order Polypteriformes; family Polypteridae; genus Polypterus; species Polypterus senegalus. The sequence continues at coordinate 80,780,931 of NC_053166.1, read as the reverse complement.
AAAATCAGAGGACTAGTGATTGCATGATGTGGATTTATGGAATACAGGGGGAATAGCCAAGGACTGGACACTCTATTAGTGGAGGCAGAATAAGATTTTGATTGGATTTAGGCTATGGGTGTGTTATAGGACAGATGGAAGTCCACATTATTGGAAGATTACAGAGATGGGGGTGTGGACATTATGGTGTAGGTTTTGTCAGAATGGGGGACTAGGTAGGATTTAGAGATGGGTGTAGTATAAAATTTGGGTGGTAGCTGTACCTGTTCCTTTATACATATATAGGGCAATTTATGGGAAGAATATGGGGACTGAGGATGTCATGTACTGAAGTTTTGGGGCACAGTAGAAATTGGAAAGCTTGCATCAGATTGGGCAGCATGGTGGAAAGGGATTTTATCCTGGATTTCTCCTATGGGTCTGGTACTCAACAGGCCAAGATGTGCATGGACACAATGATGAGGACCACGGGAGCATGTGGCATGACCAAATAGGTAGATATCAAAGGCACTATATAACAGAAAGCTAGATACTGTAGATGTGAATGTCACTATATAGAAGATACAGTAAGTGCTGCTTCCATTTGTCACACCAAAAGGTGCGGACAGCCCAAATTTTTTTCACCAGCCTCCACTGTGACTGACTGGATGAGAGCCTGAACATGCAGTATTGTAGGACTACACAGGTTTGGGGTGTTGGTGAGGGTAATATGCAGACCAAACAAATCACTGATTTGAACAGGGGCTTTTTTTTTTTAGATATATAGATTTTTAAGGGAATAACCAAAATGAAACAGTCACTCTATAGAGAAAGTCACACTGTATGATATTAGTATACTATAAATATATAGATTTAAATATTTAAAAATGTATGTAGTCTCCTTCTCCAAGGAAAGCAAAACAGCTTTGGGTTGAGGCAGCAAATTCTGGAACTGATTTATGAGGGGCTGATATTACGTGACCTATTTTTGACTATGACACCATTAATACAAAGCATAATTCATAAGAACCAATACAAACTGCCAGGAGTAAATGAGTGAGGCTGGGCAGATAATGTACAGGGTGGGCCATTTATATGGATACACCTTAATAAAATGGGAATGGTTGGTGATATTAACTTCCTGTTTGTGGCACATTAGTATATGTGAGGGGGAAAACTTTTCAAGATGGGTGGTGACCATGGTGGCCATTTGGAAGTCGGCCATTTTGGATCCAACTTTTGTTTTTTCAATAGGAAGAGCGTCATGTGACACATCAAACTTATTGGGAATTTCACAAGAAAAACAATGGTGTGCTTGGTTTTAACGTAACTTTATTCTTTCATGAGTTATTTACAAGTTTCTGACCACTTATAAAATGTGTTCAATGTGCTGCCCATTGTGTTGGATTGTCAATGCAACCCGCTTCTCCCACTCTTCACACACTGATAGCAACACAGCAGGAGAAATGCTAGCACAGGCTTCCAGTATCCATAGTTTCAGGTGCTGCACATCTCGTATCTTCTCAGTATAGACAATTGCCTTCAGATGACCCCAAAGATAAAAGTCTAAGGGGGTCAGATCGGAAGACCTTGGGGGCCATTCAACTGGCCCACGACGACTAATCCACTTTCCAGGAAACTGTTCATCTAGGAATGCTCGGACCTGACACCCATAATGTGGTGGTGCACCATCTTGCTGGAAAAACTCAGGGAACGTGCCAGCTTCAGTGCATAAAGAGGGAAACACATCATCATGTAGCAATTTCACATATCCAGTGGCCTTGAGGTTTCCATTGATGAAGAATGGCCCCACTATCTTTGTACCCCATATACCACACCATACCATCAATTTTGTTCCAACAGTCTTGGAGGGATCTATCCAATGTGGGTTAGTGTCAGACCAATAGCGGTGGTTTTGTTTGTTAACTTCACCATTCACATAAAAGTTTGCCTCATCACTGAACAAAATCTTCTGCGTAAACTGAGGGTCCTGTTCCAATTTTTGTTTTGCCCATTCTGCAAATTCAGTGCACCGATCTGGGTCATCCTCGTTGAGATGCTGCAGTAGCTGGAGTTTGTAAGGGTGCCATTTGTGAGTAGCTAATATACGCCGAAGGGATGTTCGAGTAATGCCACTCTCCAGTGACATGCAGCGAGTGCTATGCTGTGGGCTCTTGCTGAATGAAGCTAGGACAGCCACTGATGTTTCTTCATTAGTGACAGTTTTCATGCGTCAACATTTTGGCAAACTCAACACTGAACCAGTTTCACGAAACTTAGCAAGCAGTTTGCTAACTGTAGCATGGGAGATGGGTGGTCTCGTAGGGTGTCTTGCATTGAAATCTGCTGCAATGACCCGGTTACTGCGTTCACCAGACATCAACACAATTTCTATCCGCTCCTCACGTGTTAACCTCTGCGACATGTCAATGGCTGTAAACAAAGAGAAACTTGTAAATAACTCATGAAAGAATAAAGTTACGTTAAAACCAAGCACACCATTGTTTTTCTTGTGAAATTCCCAGTAAGTTTGATGTGTCACATGACCCTCTTCCTATTGAAAACACAAAAGTTGGATCCAAAATGGCTGACTTCAAAATGGCCACCATGGTCACCACCCATCTTGAAAAGTTTTCCCCCTCACATATACTAATGTGCCACAAACAGGAAGTTAATATCACCAACCATTCCCATTTTATTAAGGTGTATTCATATAAATGGCCCACCCTGTAGATTGAATGTCCCAAGGCAACTTAATTCATACTTAAGTCAATGGAGCTTTGCCTTCTCATCCTCTGAACATATTCTAAGCAACTGTGCCTTGCTTTAAGAAATGCCGTTTTATCCTTATTGCAGTTCATATTTTTAAAATCATTTTATTACTTTTTGAACTTGCTTTTTCTGTCACAGGGTCACAGAGTGCTAGGGTCTATCCCAACACCAGCAGTCTACTGTAAGAAAAGCACAGGAATGCACTAGCAAGTCAGATTAAAGGTTCCAACAAATTTAAAATGCACATTTACCTGAAAAGCCATTAAATGACAAGCCCTTAGTGTAACTTATACAGAATTATTGTTAATGCCAGGCTGAGTTCCACCATTGAGTATTTTGGAACATCAGTTTAGCACTGTGGACACTGACCAGGATCCCACTGGGCCCCTTTTGACACCTTGATGAGTTTATGCCCAGCTATTACAGTAGGTAGGAGTGACTAACAGCATGGCCACTTAGTGTGTCTGTGTAGAGGTGGTCATCGGATATCTGGTTGTTCAGTTTGGGAAGAATTTCTTTAGGAAGAAAATTGGTGCTTTCTATTATTTTAAATTTGATGGATTTTCAAGTATCTAAAAATATTGTGATCTCTACCTAGCTGTTCCAAATTACATGGATGGGTTTCTGTACTTATATGCAGTGTCACCAGTGGGACTTTAAGAAAAAAGAAAAGAGTTCTTCCATCAACCCATAGATCGTCCAGTCTTCACATCCAGTTCAGGGTTGCAGAAGCAGAGTCTACTCCGTCAGTAGTGGAGCTTGACAATATAAAGAATCCATCCATTTACTATCAGACAGATTTATTACAGTTTAGTACCAGACGATCTGGAGCCTATTAAGCTCAAAAAGGGAACCGACTCTTGATGGGGTGTCAAAAAACCACAGGTTGTGCCAACTCACACTAGCTAATTAAGAATTGCCAGTTAAACTAACCAGCATGTCTTTGGGGCATGAGAGGAAATCCGAGACTGTAAGGCAGCAGTGATAACAATGGCACCACCTTGCACCCTGCACACAAACCATATTTTACAAAAAAGAAGGTTGCAAAAAAGTTTGCCAGTGAACATCAGGGCCTGTACATGTGCCTTCTTGAACAGGGGGACCTTGCGGGTGCTGCAAGATTTCAATCCATTACGGCGTAGTGTGTTACCAATGGTGTTCTTGGCAACTGTGATCCCAACTGCCTTCAGATCATTAACAAGCTCGTCCCGTGTAGTTGTGGGTCAATCCCTCACCTTTCCCATGATAATCCTCACTCCATGAGGCAAGATCTTGCATGGAGCTCCAGACCGAGGGTGACTAATGGTCATTTTATATTTCTTCCATTTCTGAATAATCACACCAACAGTTGTCACCTTCTCACCAAGACTTCTTGCTGATGGTCTTGTAGCCCAGTCCAGCCTTGTGCAGGTCTACAATCTTGTCCCTGATGTGCTTTGACAGCTCTTTGGTCTTTCCAATGGTGGTGGAGAGGTTGGAATGGAAGAAATTGATTCTGTGGACAGGGGTGCTTTATACACATAATGAGTTGAGATCAGGAGTATCTGGAATTGATTGGTGATTACAATCAATCAATCAGTCAATCTCAGGGAGCCAGAATTCTGGCTGGGTTGTAGAGTATCCAATACTTATTTCACTCAATGACATGCAAATCAATTTATAACTTTTATGCAATGTGCTTTTTCTGGATTTTTGGTTGATATTCGGTTTCTCTCCATTAAAATGAAATTACCATAAAAATTAGAGGCTGTTCAATTTTTTGTAAGTGAGCAAACTGACAAATTCTGCAGGGGATCTTTATTTTTTATATATGCACTAATAACATGGCACAGTGTTGGAATAATATTGCAAGCTTAGTTGCCAGCTGGAGTGCACTGCACGTATAGTCTGCATGCTCTTCCCATGTTGCTCCAAACAGTTTGGCATATTAGAGAGTATAACTTTGCCTAATATGATAAACTGTGGGTATGCACATGCAAGACAGGAAGAGCCCTTAATAAATGTATTTAAAGTTTAAAACAACCTGAGGAAAATAATACTCTTTGAATGTACTGTATTGATTTATAATGTACGTTTTTGGGATTTTGGTTGATGGACCATTGTGTGCTGGAGCTCAGAAGAAACGTCTGTAGTTACCTGTGAATGGCAGGGGGATGAAACCACAAAGGAAGCAATGCTACCCTTATGAACATGAGCTTCATGTTTGAAAAAGAGACAAAGTGTCCTAGCTAAGCTGCCTAGTTCTTTAAAAAAAAAAAACAAAGAAGATGATGGAAGAGTGAAGAGAATGTTTTGTAAATTAAACAGAGTTAAATTAGAAGAGGTTCCCATGACAGAACCTGGCATCCTGTTTAGTATTTATTTTAATCCAAATCACGTGTACCAGCATGTAAGACACCTTCCAGTAAGAATAAAAGTGTTTTAATTGTAACCTCCTACTACTACTGGAAGATGTAATTATTTAAATATTCTGCTAAGATGCAGAAGATCTGTTATATGAATAAGTGCAGTACATTGTTTCATGTCATTCTGTATGATCCTCCTTGGTAAAGCCGAACAGTTCAAGCTAAAGTTTATAGTTATTTTATTCTCTGGCGTTCCTCTTCAAGGGGAAACTTACTCAATTGAAAAGGATCGTAACAATATATAAACTTACCCGGAATTTTGCAGTCACAATTTGCTTTTCCAGCTGATTCAAATGTGAAGCACAAAGTGATGCTAAAAGTTAAAAACAGCAACAGCGTACTTACTGTAGCTGGGAAAGGCACACATTTCCTGGCAGACGCAGTAACATAGACCCTGATGGAGATCACAGGGCTTTTCCTATAACAGTATCTGAATCTGTTTGTTTTCTTGTGCCAAATCAAAACATTCTCAATGAATGGTTTTACAGATTGTATTTTCTGACACAATGAAGGTGATGTCATCCTACTTATCCTCCTCCTGTTATTCATCTCTCATTTCCAAAAGACTCCACCGCAATGTCTCCCCAAATGTACATCTGCCTCTCCCCACCCTGCACACTACAGATGTACTGTAGTTCATAATAAATTTATCCAAGTAAAACAACCCATTTTATATATGTCAAAGTGATTCTAATTGATTGTTAATACATCATTCAAACACAGATAAGACACATTTATACTGTATATAAAATTTATATAGCATTTGTACAATGACCAGACAGTTTTGTGACTTACTAATGAAGGTTGCTCATGGCACCTTTGGGACAAGTGATCAAATAGTTCTTCATGCTGAACTTTGTAGAGAAGATGTCATTTTGAAAAGCTGAAAAACAACTAGTGGTCAGTGCTACACCTATCTGTGAACCTGGGAGCTTTTAATGCAGTTATAAAGTATATTGGTGAGATGTGTGTGCATTTACATTTTAAAGAAGACTTGCTAACTGAGGACAAGAAGACAGTCTTTCCAGACAGAGTAACACTCTGAGAAATGTAAAAAGGGACCATAAAGAACTGTAACAGATACAGATGGATAAATAACATGATAAATTGGAAGAACAGCGTCTAATCCATATGCTGTATAGTGTAGGCCAATAAATAGTGTATAGCTATACTTTCCGTAATGAAAGTATAACTGAAGCTAAGCCTGCTGAAATGGACAGACCAAAGACATCCAATTCAGCCTGTGTCTAAAAAAAAGTGCCTCCGACTCCTCCAAAAATGGACAAACAATTGCCAATGTTCTGCTGAAGACTTCCTTCAGCTGGTAATCACGTTTCTGAACAGCTGAAAACTGCATAAATGCTAGGTAAATATATTCTTTCTTTTATTTTGTACCATATTTCTCTTTTCTTAATATCTCCATAGTAGTTGCTAGGGAGGGTTATGTATTGGTTCAAGTATGAGCTGCAATTCTAAAAGAACACATTCTCAAGACGCATGCACCCACTGTTGGATACACCAAGCTTTTGCAACACAACAATAAAATGTAGGCACTGCCTATGTAAGTCTAATGAATGAGCAGGCAGGGACAATCGAGAGTGACTTAACTCGGCCATTTTCCCAAGCAGGATCACAGTACACTTCAATGAATAGCATGCTGAACTAGGGGGATATCGTGTAAGTCTCACTGAGATTTTTATTCTCTGCTTCTACTCTAGGACTTGCTGCACATAAAATTATTTACACACTGCATATTTCACTGTACTCACCTCAGTAATTACCAGTTACAGTCCTTTAGCTTACACATGAAGGCATAGATAGAAGCTGGTGAAGGGTACATGTCACACAAACATTAGAAAGTTTTTTTGGTAACACTTTATCCATTTTAAGAAGAAATTAACAGTGTATGTGTTATTAGGGATATCATAAACCTTTTTTTAAAAGTATATTAAAATAATGAAACATACCAGTAAAATACCTCATGAGTGTTATTATTTTTAATAATGTCATATTATTGTTAATAGTATAGTAGAGTGATTAATTGACTATGATATTGCCAATAGTAAACATTTATAGACTTAATAACTGATTTATGATAAATACTTAAACTAATGTCTGACTGCTCTTTTTTTTTTTTAAAGAGAACAGTGGATTTGGGTAAAATATTAATAAGCAGTACAGTAGCACTATGAAGAACTACGAATCATCATAGTGACAAGACCAGACATGGACATGTTGGGCTGAGTTACCATTTCCCATTAAAATTATGTCTATTTACCTGTAAAAATAATGACTGTGCATTTATTGTGTACTTATAGCAAATATAAGGGGTTCATAATGAGCATATGGTTTTACTTTTTGGTAATGATAACAATTGGGAATTTCTAGATCAAATAAACCTATTCCACTTAATTTCATCCATCCATTCATTTTCTAACCCGCTGAATCCGAATACAGGGTCACGGGGGTCTGCTGGAGCCAATCCCAGGGCACAAGGCAGGAACCAATCCTGGGCAGGGTGCCAACCCACCGCAGGACACACACAAACACACCCATACACCAAGCACACACTAGGGCCAATTTAGAATCGCCAATCCACCTAACCTCCATGTCTTTGGATTGTGGGAGGAAACCGGAGTGCCCGGAGGAAACCCACGCAGAAACGGGGAGAACATGCAAACTCCACGCAGGGAGGACCCGGGAAGCGAACCCGGGTCTCCTAACTGCGAGGCAGCAGCGCTACCTCTACGCCACCGTGCCGCCCCTCACTTAATTTCATTCTCCACGAATGCCCACCTCAAATATTTATTTTTCTTTTCTACTATTCTAGGATTTGAAGGTCCCCCTGTTGCAGGACCTTTTAATAGACAAGCATAAACAGTGGAGTATTGCTGCCTGGACAGACATTTCTCTGCTTTCTGAAGAGGTCATCATCTTTTTTCTTTGTTGCTCTCAGTAATGGAAAATTATGGATGACCACTATGCAACTGTTAGGCAATGTCCGTATTACCACTGGCATGTGGAAGTTGTGCGTGAATGTGGTGGGTTTCTTCCTTCATGAAGTTGCTCACATTGTGATATTTCTCATTTTGGTGTGAGATTAGAGACGGTGCTACTGTGCTAGTTATACAGGGAGATTCACTCGAAAGAGGTCGCGAATATTCTGTAATGCTTGCTTGGATAAAACAATCTAAACAAAAACAACATGCAATGTGCTCCTCAGTATATGGAGCTTTGACCAAGCCGGGATAACCCTGTGTGAGCAATGAGGTAGGCATCAGACAGCCATCGCAACGTTTAACCTCCCTCCCCCCCCTTCTGAGATGCTTGCCGATACGTTCAAGAACATGGAGCGCCACGTCAAAATGTGTCTGGCAGAAAACAGAAACCACTTCCAGCATCGCATGTAGTGCAATCGATTACACATACGTTAAGTATATGACGTATTTCTGAATTTCCCCTTGGGATTAATAAAGTATCTATCTATCTATTTTTTTGGTTCAGATTGTTTCGACCCTAACGAGAGTTACAACAGAATGTTAAGGGGCCTCTTTTGAGTGAATCTCCCTGAATTACTGTATATGCATTTCAGTATTACTAGGCTTTTCTTGGTAATTCCAATATGATCATTAAAACAGCATACTGATAAACACACAGGGGATGACAGTTCACTTTCTTCAAGCTTTTCTCAGTGTGCTTCTGTCCCACATGCCTTACCTGAGCCAACCTTCTATTTTGGCACAACACTAATATTGGTAGCTACACATTTCTCCGTTTCTTTTTATACCTCATTTATGTCTTCTACAGTTGCATGGTTTACTCCAGTCAGAAAAAAGGTGGAATGGTGTAAACGCACATCCTTACCCAGCCATAACAGTAAATGTGAAACATGCATTTGACAATGAGCTAAAAGATTGGGCCACCAACATTAAAGAATTGTTATTTTCTTCCACAACATTGGAAAGCATCTGACCCTCTGCTGAGAAAGAAAGAGAGAGACAAAAGGCAGCAAAAAAACACTGCATAGTCACTAGGGGACCCTAAAGCAAATGGATGAGACTGCATTGTTCTTCCAGTACAGCAGAAAGCTGGGGGGCTGTCATACAGGACTGGTATTGTAAAGATAAAAGCCTATTCAAGAGTACCGGGAAACCATAGCTTCTAGGAAAAAAAAGGTAAGGCACGTCATCCCATTAAATGATTTAGAGATTTGGATAAAAGTGAGCTTGGTTTTTGGGGGAGAACTGGCAAAAAGAAGAAAGACCATAGATGGAAGGAGAGAGAGAGAGAGAGAGAGAAGAGGTGAAAGAGAGAGTGTGGAGTACTTTAAGGTGAGCAAGTGGGTGAGCCTGGCAGACAGAAACTTGATCCTGTATTGGAAAGCTCAGAGCGGCAGTACAGTTTGCTTTCTGTTTATTTTGTTTGTTACTTTTGTGTTTCTACCTTTATTCACTCCTATCTTGTGGCAATTTAAATATTAAATCTTTATTTTTGTGACCTATGACCCCCTTGGTGTTATACTGGGTTGAAGGGTAATTAATAGTACTAATGCCCAGTACACTGTAATAAGACAATCCATCTAAAGAGTTGCCACTTATCCCAGAAACTGGAATGACAAAAGTCCTTTAACATTATTCAAGTAGACCCAAACTGTGTAGTGAAATGGGACTTTAACTTCCAATGGGGTGTTCCAAGAGGGAATAACATCAAATTACTAATTTGAATTTAAATTCCATGAGTTCCTTTGACATCAGTTTCACGTATCAAGGTACAAGGATAGGTCTGACAGCAGGAAAACTTTATACGACGTCTGATACGGCCACCTTTATGTGTCATCTTGAGGAGCAGCAGCAACAGAAAACTTTTTTCTGATGCAACATAACTTGGGGTAGCACGATGGAGCAGCTTCTGCCTCGCAGTTAGGAGACCCGGGTTCGCTTCTCGGGTCGTCCCTGTGTGGAGTTTGTATGTTCTCCCCGTGTCTTGGCGATCCTAAATTGTCCCTAGTGTGTGCTTGGTATGTGTGTGTGCGCCCTGCCCAGGGTTTGTTTCCTGCCTTGCGCCCTCTGTTGGCTGGGATTGGCTCCAGCAGACCCCCCGTGACCCAGTAGTTAGGATATAGCGGGTTGGATAATGAATGGATGGATGGATTAATATAATTTAAAAAATATAGTTTACTATGCTGATACACTGCAGTCTCCCATTGTTAGCAAGAGCCTTGTGGTAAATGGGAGCACCGGTATAAAAGTCAGTGTTGTGAATGTCTAAGGTTGTCCAGGATTGTGATAACTTCCAAACAAATATTGACTTTCAAATTTTCATTTTCAGGGCTACAATTTCTGATATGTTTCTTTAAGTTTCACATTTGGTTTGCATATTGGGTTTTGGTGTAGGATACTTTAAGAATTTTGACTTAGAATCCCTTCATGAACTGTGTGTGAATTAGTGTTTTGGATTTTGTGCCAGATAATTGGTCATCCCAGTTAATGAACTTCAGACTGATATTTTTGTTTCCTTCCGTTTCCTCCTTCTACTTCTTTTCAATTTTATTCTGTCCTCTACTCAAAGTACATCTGATAAAGCTAACAATTTTCTTCATGCATTCATGATAACTGAAGTTATTTCGGCTAACATTCTCAACAGAGTTAATAAACTGCTTTAAGCTTTTCATTACTAAAAACATTCATCCAGAGAAGCAAATCTATCAGTAAACAATATACATGTAACTATTTAGTAGATGCACTTTTTGATATTTCACATGATAAACATGGAATGGTGTAATGTCATAGTGGTTAGTGCTGCCTCCTCATAGCCTTACGAAATTGAGTTCAATTCCTGTCTCAGTGATTTTGTGTGGCTTCCCTCTGTGTCTGCAATGGTTTTTTCAGGCTCCCCAGTTTCCTCTCACATCTTGGATACGTGCATATTAGGTTAATGTAGGACTCTGAAGTGGTTTGGAATGAGTGAGTGTGGGTGTAAACATGCAAGTGCCCTGCGGTACAATAGCATCCTGTCCAGGGCAGGCTCCCACTAGTGAGCCTATTAAAAAAAATGGTTTAGAAAATGAATAGATGAATGAGACTTTCAGCGTCTTGATCACTGTCTAGTCATATTGCTGAGGAGTGGACCCAGTCACTTTTAACAATAGCCTGTATAATATTCAAGGACAACGTAAGCCAGGAAATGAGCCCAAAAATAAAAAGAGTGTCTGTAAAGGAAAAATGTATTGGGACAATGCTGATGAAACGAGAAGTTTAGAACTTCATTTGGAGTTTTTTGAGTTATCATATCCACAGAACCATCTTCTGACACAAAAACGTCTTCACTTTAGAAATGTTCAAATCATTTTTATTGATGCATACAACATGTGCATCAGTTGAAAATGTAAAGTTGCCGTTTTCACCCCTTCTCAATACTCAGTGTTTTTTTTACACTTCAAGTTCTTACTCTAAGTTTCGTTCAGAAGCAATAAAAGAAACCTAAATGTCTCCCCACCTATACAGTAATTAAATCAGTTTCTGAACCATATTGAATAGTATTCTGTTGGTCTGGGTATAGGAAGCTGTAACTTATCACAGAGCAGGAACCATCCATGGATGGGATGTCAGTTCACTGTAGCCTTGATGCACAGAGTTTTTATGTGATATAATATTAACAAAATTACAAAGTGAAAGCAGAAATGTTAAAGCTTGACATTAGCCATACACTAACTAGATCTGGAGCTTCTAACTGGATTTGAGGAGCAGTGGGTACGCTGCTCCCTCGCAGTTAGTAGACCCAGATTTGCTTCTCGGGTCCTCCCTGTGTGGAGTTTCCATGTTCTCCCCGTGTCTGCGTGGGTTTCCTCCCACAGTCCAAAGACATGCAGGTTAGGTGCATTGGCGATTCTAAATTGTCCCTAGTGTGTGCTTGGTGTGTGGGTGTGTGTGTGTCCTGTGGTGGGCTGGCGCCCTGCCCAGGATTTGTTTCCTGCCTTGTGCCCTGTGTTGGCTGGCATTGGCTCCAGCAGACCCCCGTGACCGTGTAGTTAGGATATAGCGGGTTGGATAATGGATGGATAGATGCCAGCCTTGGTGCTGATCAGAGAGCTTCAAGCATTATGCTTATTTCAGACAGTTGCATTATGTACCAGTAAACAAACACCAGATAAAAGATGTTTTGCCGTTTTTTAGAATAATGTTTCTGCATCTTCTTTGTTGCACCCTTATACAGATTAGAAGGATTTATTTTATTATTCACTCTTTATTTAAAGCATAGGCCCTGTAGAGCAGTTTGGATATTTTAATTTTCCAACATTGGTAGAAAATTTTGCTATTTTCTGCATTTTTGAGTGTTGAGGTGGAATTTGAGATGAATGTTGGAAGGGAAATGGCAGGCCACTGCTAACAAAGAATTGTCAAACCTTAAAAATTACTGTATATAGCCCTTATTACTTAAAAGTTACTTTAATTTAAAAAGTATTAAGTTGGACTTGAGATTGAGAATACTTAATACTAACATCCATCCATCCATTATCCAACCCGCAATATCCTAACACAGGATCACGGTGTCTGCTGGAGCCAATCCCAGCCAACACAGGGCACAAGTCAGGAAACAAAACCTCGGGCAGGGCGCCAGCCCACCGCAGGACACGCACACCCACACACCAAGCACACGCTAGGGACAATTTAGGATTGCCAATGCACCTAATCTGCATGTCTTTGGACTGTGGGAGGAAACCCACGCAGACACGGGGAGAACATGCAAACTGCACGCAGGGAGGACCCGGGAAGCGAACTCAGGTCTCCTAAGGGTGAGGCAGCAGCGCTACCCACTGCACCACCGTGCTGCCCTAATACTAACATGACCTTACAAATATCAGGGTGAGAAAAATAAGAGGGGGAAAAAATCTGACAGTGACTTATCATCTAACTAACAAGTACTTTCCAAGGTACTGTAACTTTTCCAGTCAGAATTTAATAATGGTCTGAAATGTAATCATTATCAACCACAGAAACAGAAGATCTCATCATTGCTTTAAGCGATTTATGACAATGCAAAAGAAAGACTACAGTATTTTAGGGGCTTAAGTGTGTGTTATTAAAATCTTGCCAACCCCCGCCTTACATTGTTAATTAGAACTCAAATTATTGTACCAAGAACTGCAGTAAATAAGTCTTTCTGGAAATGATCCTCATCAGACATTGCATCTTATCATAGATGAGTGGGAAATCACATTGAAGGATGGGCCTGGATAAAGTGTTTTGTTTTGGAAAGTGAGAACAGAGACTTGACTTCCTCCAAGTGATTTCTGGCTGACCCAACGTCTGGCTGTTAATCTGAAGAATAAGAAATTATCTTGCAGAGTTCTGGATAAATAAAGGCCTTATTTGGTGTTCTGGCACTGCCATTCAATATTCTAGGGAAGCGCATGCAAGTGTAGTACTACAGCAAATATAAAAATAGAAATGATTTATTTTCCATATTCCATGTGGTCTGCAGCTTAAATAAACAGTGCACAGTTTTACACTCTTAATCGCTTAGATGACATGCAGACTAAATTTCTTTTAAGAACACAGAGCACCCCTGTTTTGGGTGCTTTGGTATATAAAGAGAAAAGCACTTAGTGTGTTTGCCGTATCCACCTGTCTGTCTCCTTATTCTTCTAATAACAAAGATAAATCATTTATGTGCAGAGACTTCTGGTAATGCCCTGATGAATCAAATTTACAGGTCAATAAAAGCCCGAACCTATTCCAATAATAATGGGCTCAAGGCAGCAATCAGGTGGGGTCAAGCACTAATCCATCGGACTCACACATGCACACTGAGGCAAATTTATAATCACCAGGTAACCTACACCACACATACTTGGGAATGTAGGAGGAAAACCAGAGTATGCAGAGGAAAATGCACACAGACACTGACAGAATATGCAGACTGCATACGGATGATGGCCAGATGAAGGATTCAAAGCAGTATTGTTAACAACTGCTCTGCCGTGCTGCCCCAGTGTTGACTAGATCTCCCTTTCTGAGCATGACTGCCTGTAGTGAACCTAATGCCTATGTGGGATTGTTTGGTGTATTCCAGGTATGGATGAACTTACCGACCTGCAAGTCATCAGTCTACCTTAAGCTACTTTCCCATCAAATTCAATTGAATTATAGGGTTGGGGTAGGAGGCAGAGGCTATCCTGGCTTCAGGCTCAAAGCAAGAGCTCATCATAGTTGGGACGTCGGTTTATTGTGGGGCACACTCACAAATACCAAGTCAATTTTGGGATACAGGAGGAAAACCCACAGAGACACAAGTAGACCACTTAAGGTGTGCCATCTTTGTCCTTAAAATCTCCTCTATATTTTCTGAATTCTTGCATGTATAAGGAGAAGATAACACACTTTAAAAGGGCGATTTCTTTCCGAGTAGACTTCTTTACATGTAATGCACTCCAAGGCACCAAAGGTTCTCCTACCATCATAGTGAGTTTGTTACTGTATCTGCCACTGTAGAAATAAATTTAAAGTTGAGATAAGATCTACAGGAAGGACACAGATGACAACTTGAATGCAGTAAAAACTGGATTCCTCAATAAACAATTCAAAAAGGAACTTTAAGTGATACAATATAAGTGAAATATTTTTCATTTCTTTCATCTTTGAATTATTTTTCTTACTTAGACTTGGCGGCAATAAAACTTTCAGGAAATTAATTCTGCTTGGAAAATATCCACATATAAGCACATTGACAGCCAATCAGAAGTCAGGAGACAGACAAAAGAGTAGTTTTGCGTTGTACTCTCAGAGATTAAGTTTAAGCACTGCTTACATAATACCAAATGCTATAATTCTGATAATTGCTACCGGATGATGCTGACAAAGATGATATGCAGTTCTCATAGACAAAAGACTTAACAAAGCAGATTTTATTCAAACATGGGGTGGAATGAACAGCATTGCCATAGATATGTCTACATTCTTTAAAAAATATCTGTGTGTAAAAATATAGACAGCTTGCACTAATACCACATATCTCATGTAATTCACACAATAAAGTTTGGTTTCAGAAATGGATGGATATAATAAATGTTTCAAAGTATTTAGCTGCCTGGTGGCTTTGCAGAAGTAAGTCAGATTTCCTGCAGGGTTCTGGACTGTTTTGGATTTGCATTTTCTCCTCATGTTCACGTGGGTCTTCATCATAAGACATGTTATAGACCAGTGGTTCTCAAACTGTGGGGCGGGGCCCCCCTAGGGGGGCGTGAAGTAACAAAAAGGGGGTGTGAAGATGTGAGAAAAAGAAAACAAGAATCAAAAATATGAAAAATACATCTATTGAAACCAACACAAATTAACTTCAACTACATTCTGATACTAGAAAAATAAATATAGAGTTATAAAATGTCAATAAAAGTTAAGTAGGTATAATAAAATATGCGTCTATGATATATCATTAATTAAAAAAGAACAAATTGGTATTAGTGGGCTCCTTTCAAAAAAAACGTTTGGGGGGCACGATTAAAACTGTTATGAAAACCTGGGTCGCAAATGCTTAAAGGTTGAGAAATGCTGTTATAGACTTACTTTAAGTGGCGACTCAAAATGGCACAATTTGGGTGTATGAGCAAGTGATACCTACATGGGTCTCAAAGTATAGTCCTTGCCTTGCACTCCCACTTTATTGTTGAAGGCCTGACGTTCTCAAATGTCTAAAAAGTTATCTAAATGTTTCCAGGAAATATTCATTATAACTGCATATGGGAATTGAAGCTCGCCCTAAAGTCTTCAGCTAAATTACCCATGCTCACTTGTCGGTTTCTGAATTACCTGACGGTTTTCCGTTTCCAAGAAAAATGGCAATTATGCATCCTGTTTATAAAGAAATGCCAGACTTTGTCCCAGCTCATTAATCTCCTTATAAGGTTTCTAAATTCTTACGGATTTTTGTAGTAGTTCGTTTATGGCGCATATTGCATGCAGTTTAGAAGTTTTATTGAAGTACAGTCTTTAACATACATGGATATCAAGCGCTAGTGAATGAGAGTTCAGCTTTTTTTCAGAACAGCACCATACATGTACCTGTCTAAAGGAGCATTGTATGGGATGGAGTGGGCATACCCATAAGAGCTGTGTTACCAAGGAGCAATAAGTTCATGTGTTATGGGATTAGGCTGGATTGTTATATCATTCCTAGGCAAAGCCATACAAGTATGCAGGCCATGAAATGCCCCTGTTTTAGTGCCGTAGTTCTCATGTCAAGTTATCCTCTTCATGCCCATTGTCACTCATTGACCTTTGTAATAGCCCCCAACAAATGTGATATCAAGCTCCTCCCCTCCAGAACAGAGCAGTGACTTGACTTGACCTCATTTTATAAGTCTCTGTACTTTGAATGGCTTAAATGAACTTTGCTGTTCTCAATTGTGTTTTAGTTCATATTCCGCCTGTCATTGTCTGTTTAATTTTACTCCTAGCCACCAGTTTCCTTGTCCGGTTAAGATTCCTCCTAAGTGCTACTATAGCTTATAGCTCTGCTGTACTCAATTTTGTGTTGAACCTACTGCCACAAGGAATCCCCAGGATTAATTAAGAGTAAGATTTATATGTGAAAATGTGGCGTTTCAGTAAGTGGCATAAAATGTCGATGCCTGTCTCCTGTACTCCACTGATTCTTTGTGGGGCATCTTGGGATCAAAAAGACAGCTAAATTTAGTGATGGCATATTAAACATATTATTACAACTGTGAAATATTTATAGTAGACTAGCCGTAAGGTCCTTGCTAGAGTTGTTCTCAATAGGATCCGTGATCACTTGCTCACCTACCAGCGACAGGAACAGTCTGGTTTTACGCCTAAGAAGTCTACCATCGACTGCATCCTGGCACTGAGGGTTCTCATGGAGCGCAAACGCGAATATCGGCAGAGTTTCTTTGCAGCCGTTGTCGATTTTCACAAAGTGTTTGACTCAGTTGATCGAGCTGCCCTGTGGGACATCCTGAGGGTTCGCAGGATCCCCTTGAGGTTGCTGGATATCATGGCTAGCCTGTACACTGGTACTGTGAGTGCTGTACAGAGTTCAGGAAGGACCTCTGCGTTTTTCCCAGTTGATTCTGGGGTTCGTCAGGGGTGTGTTCTTGCTCCTACTCTGTTCAATGCTTGTATGGACTGACTGTTGGGCAAGGTCATGGGGTCGAGCGGCTGTGGGGCATATGTTAGTGAAGAAAGATTCACGGATCTTGACTTTGCTGACTATGCTGTGATCTTCACAGAGTCAATGGAGGCTCTGATCGGGGCGGTTGAGAGACTGAGTGAGGAGTCTGAGTGTCTGGGCTTGTGAGTGTCCTGGATAAAAACCAAGATCCAGACCTTTAATAACCTCTTGGGCACAGCCATCAGCAGTGTGTCTGTTTGCGGAGAGAGTGTCAACCTTGTCGAGAGGTTTACTTACCTTGGCAGTGACATTCATGTCTCTGGTGACTCTTCCTGTGAAGTCAGTAGATGGATTGAGATAGCATGGGGAGTCATGAGGTCGCTGGAAAGGGGTGTGTGGCGCTCCAGATATCTATGCAAAAGGACGAAGGTCCAAGTCTTTAGAGTCCTAGTGCTTCCTGTCTTGCTATATGGTTGTGAGACATGGACACTATCCAGTGACCTGAGACGAAGACTGGGCTCCTTTGGTACTGTGTCTCTCCGGAAAATCCTTGGGTACCGTTGGTTTGACTTCGTGTCAAATGAGCAGTTGCTCATGGTGTCCCGAATGAGGCACATTACCTGAATTCTGAGGGAGCGTCAGTTACGGCACTATGGCCATGTGGAGTGTTTCCCCGAGGGTGATCCAGCTCATAAGATCCTCATTGTTGGGGACCCAAGTGGCTGGACCAGACCAAGGGGTCGCCCAAATAACACCTGGCTGCGGCAGATAGAGGGTCTTTTCCGGAGGGTGGGATTGGACCGCATGTCTGCCTGGTGGGTTGCCAACCAGGATCCCAAGTTGTTTCGCCATGTAGTGGGTGCCGCAACACACTGTACCAGCGCTTGCTCCCCAACTTGACTTGACTTGAGACTAGCCGTGATCCACCCATGAAAAAGTTTAAAAGGACATTGAGGATGGCCCTTCCTGGCATTATGCTTCCCCCTCCCCTCGACCCGTGGCCTCTGTCTCAGATTAATGCGAATATAACACTCCTGCAAGCATACTTTGATTCTTACTGAGATGAGAAAAGTCGCAAAATGAACCGGAAAGTTCAAGCAAAATATAGAAAAAAACCCAATCTAAATCCATTAAGTAGTTCTCTTGTGAAAAGTGGACAGACATATAGACATGCTGACAGACAGATGTTGG
Organism: Polypterus senegalus; assembly: GCF_016835505.1. NCBI lineage: Eukaryota > Metazoa > Chordata > Cladistia > Polypteriformes > Polypteridae > Polypterus > Polypterus senegalus. The sequence goes on along the minus strand of NC_053166.1, from coordinate 80,762,455 downwards.
ATTGTATGTATATATATATATATATATATATATATATATATATATATATATATATATATATATATATATAGATGAGATCACAATGCTTCTGTTAACAGATACAGTTAAGTCAGAAGTGTACTCTAGAGTTTAATTGAAGTCTCTAAATGGTATGAGTGAATGTGTGCATGATGGCACCCCATGCTGGACCAGTGTCAAATCCAGGGTTGGTTCCGGCTTTGTGCCAGATGCTGCTAGGATAGGCTCCAGCCCCCATGCTGCTGAACTGGATTAATTTGACATGTGCCAGACTAACTGTGTTGCGAATAATGCTAATTAGTTATCAGGCAAGAAACGATACTGACACCAGAAATCAGCAGCAGACGGTACAATATGACGTTCTTGGCCATTTCAAGTAACCGCACACATTTAGTGCTTAATCAGACATATGACCTTGAAGAAGTCACAAAGTGTGAGCCTATAGGCTATAACTGAGGAGAATTTAGACAAATAGACAGATGGAAGAGATGCAGAATCCATGCTAAAGGAAATCTACATTTTTTTAGATCACTTAGGACATCCCATTATATGTTATTAGTATTAGTGTTGCATGTACCTGTAATGCTGGTTTGTGGTAAAATTGTAGATCTAGCAGATTGGTACTTGAATGAGATGGGATATATATGATCCTACAATGCTTTGTGCTATACCTTTAACACCACACATACACCAGCAGTCTACAGTCAGTCAGTTTACAGTAGTGTGTTCATGATCATGAAGTCAGAGAGTGGTGACGTGGTGGTAGTAATTTCACTGTACTTTATATGCATGAAAATAAATTTGAACTGAAGTGAAATTAACTCAACAGAAATAGATTATACTTGTGATAAGGTTACCATTAAAGTGATTAGTATGAGCCAATCATTATAAAATAAAGAAAATACCCTGACTCATACACTGCATCTGAATATAGAAACACATAAGGAGTGAAATTTATTGTGGTGGCAAGTTGTAGCCACCACTGCATTTGACAGCTGAGATCAGAATGAAATGAGGGAGCCGAACTTCATACGCAAAGTGCAGAGCAAAAGCAGCTTGTCACAGTATGTATTTGTACTATTTTATCATTTTATTATTTCTAATTTGTTTATTCATCTTCTGATTAACCTTATCCAATTCAAAGTTGCAGAGAACAAATAGGAAGCACAGTAAAGGAACCAAAATTGGGCCAATATAGACTTGACAAATACATCTTGGGTGTGAAGAAGGAACCCCAGACTCTTTGTGAAAGAGAAGACTTTAAAATGTCCTCCACTCACATCAGCCTGACAAACCCAGCGTCCAAGGATAGATGTCCTCATTCTGCGGGTGACTACACAGCACAGGGCCTCGGGTGTACACGGCTCTTATCATTGATTCCCAATCCACACTAGCAGAGCAGTACACTTCCAAGTCTGAATCATTAGATTCCTCTCATTGGAAACAGTTTGACAGAATGAGAAAGTAAGCTTAGCACCATAAATTATAGAAGCAATAACAGCTAACTATTATTTTCATATCAAATGTTGCGCTATGCCCTATGATCTTCATCTGAAAGGAGCCGTAGAAAATGCTAATCACATTTTCATGGATTATTCCCAAAAAAATGAAAAACCTACATTTTATCAGAGCATCGCTGTCATCTCCTTTTTTTTCCCTGACCCACTTTCACAAGCATTAATTCAGCAGCCATCCTTAATTGCTTTTTATGTGGCTTTATGGATTGACGTTTTCCCAGATATTGCCACCAGAAAATCCAGCATGTGTGACTCATTTATCTTTTAAAATGTAAGTTTTTATTGCATACCGGCATAAGAGCTATTGTTATAAAATGTGGAAATTCTTAATTTGCTTGTTAATTTGCATCTCATTATAAAACAGGATTCAATTTTTGCAGCCTTTTATGATTCACTTATTAAATAAAATATTGTCTCTTTCTCTCTATCTGAAACAACTGGGTATGCTGTTAAAAGTATCTTTACAAGAATGCAGCCTGTCACTGTACATGTTGTACTGTACATAGTAAATCAAATGGTGACAAAATAAAAATAAAAAAGAGCTATTTTTTGTTTTGAATGTTCACAATAGTAAGTTATTGCAAGCTATTGAAATATGCATTTTGGCCATATGTAACCAGACTGAATTGCCAATCCATTTTAAATAAACATATAAAAGAATTTTTTTATATTTCTTTTCAAAAATATATGAATATTATTTTGCTGATTTTTAAATTGAGTGAATCTTTGAATTCCTTAACACCTGGCCCCACTCATTAATTGTTTTGACTAATTACTACTGATGCTGAGTGCAGTTGAGTGTGACAAAGTTGGTCAGACAGGATGCATTCTTGTTTGGTTTCTCTATAATTAAGTTGTTTGTTCAAGCAGGCCAAGTGAGCATCATCTTCAGGACCAATATTTAAAAAAAAAAAATAAAACCAGTTTTGCAAAACGTATGAAAATATGGTTACATTACAAATTTCAGGTTGTCACTTCAGCACTTTCAACATCAATTTCTGGAATTAACTACCAAACCTTGCTTTTCTGGTTTATTCTGCTTATATCTGAAAATATTACCTGTGATAAGTTTGTTTCTTATAAAGACATTCTGTTTGGTCTCACTGCAACCTGTCATTACACTCATCATCTCAGCTCACTTTAGCACCAGGTTAAAACAAATAGGACTACAATATAACTATTATTAAAACAGAATAACCTAGCAACATATTCAATCAACCTGGGATCACCAAGGGCTTAGGAGTATCCTCTTACATCCATAATTAGTCACAACCATGGGCAGGATATTCAAAGGACAGGGGATTAATCAATACAAGCTTATGATCAGCAGGAATTGCTCGTTTGTAGGGAAAAACACCAGTTCTGCTTAAATTTGTTGTACATAGGCTTACCTACAAATCTCAGTGCTGGGTAGGCATACAGTATATTGATGCATTCCCAGTAGCAGGTGTGCAAGCCCAGGCATCTAAGAGCATCACAAAGCTGTTACTGCTCAATGTCATCTGGCTGAAAGTCAATGGTCCCACTAATGCTCAGAGGTTTTTATTTTCCTGCTACCATGCTTTTCATTAGTATTGCAGTTGCTACTTGTAGGAAGAACATTAAAATTAACATTTTATAAAAAGACTTCGCTCGCCAACCTTCCAGCCTGCCCTACGCACCATCTCCTTTGCGTTTCTGCCACTCGCGTATGTGGATTTCACTTTCACCAAACAACAAATCTTTAAATTCTCACAGATATGGATCTTCATTGGGAAGAAACACTACTTTTCCCTGATGGCAACACGAATTAGACAATCTACAAGTCTCTGACTTAAAGTTTAAATCCGAATAATATCTACATACTCTGTCATATCACCGATGTTCATATATTCGATCTCTTTTTTCTGTTTTGTTATTTCACCGAGTAATCATTTCTGTTTGTTTGCACTAATGCGATCTTTACTATCATTTTTTTGAGACTTTCGAAATTTAGTACTTTCATTATCTTTAACCTGCTGTGTTTTTTAACCTCTTTACGACGTTCTAATTTGTCTTCTACTCTTTGTCTTTTATTTCTGGCCCCGGGCATGGTTAAATCTCTCGGTACAAAGTCTTGTCTCACGTGACTTGAAATTATCTCACATAAAAATCCAAGAAAACTTCTCTTTCTCCATGTTTTTCAGATAAATTTTATGTAAAGTGTGATACTTTTGGACATATAGATTTGTATCCATAATTAGCTATAAAATTTCTAATACGTCTGATCATTTAACTCATTGGATTCTTTGTTGCATCGCTTCTCTGAGATCATAAATATAAACCTGACCGAATTGTGGCTTCTTTGAAATTAAACTTGTAGTAGCTTTAATTGTTGCGGGACCACAGATTCTCATAGCGTATGGTCCCGAATGGTGTAAATCTATGTTTTGAGCAGTGATTGAAGCGAACACGAACAGATTATTGTAGATTCGGATATTTTGCCTGCAGTGTTTGTGTTTTTCACTTTCACCAAATAACAAATCTTTCATTTCTCCCAGATACGCCTCTTCATTGAGAAGAAACCGTACCTTTCCCTGATGGCAACATGAATTAGACGATCTACAATTCTCCGAATTAAACTTTAAAGCCAAACAATATCTACATACTTCTGTCATATCACCTATGTCCATATATTCAATCTCTTTTCGCTGTTCTGTTATTTCACAGAGTCTCTCTGAAAAAGTCTCGTCTCATCCCATCCCTGGCTAAAAGTTTTGTCTCATCCCAGGATTTTTTTATATAATAGAGAGAAATACTGAAGAGAGAGATGAGTGCAAGTAGTAACACAAAGCAAATAATAAATATGAAAAAAATCGGGAGTGGTCTCCCCTAGACTTTCTTGTATACTCATATATGGGGATGAATATTTGAGGAGTAAACTGCAAGACAATGATTATATTTTTATATTATGTACATTAAAGAACCATCAACAATAAATGAAATTAATAATATATTGAACAATTATTATAAAAGTAAAGTTGAATAAATTGGACTCTACAACTGCATAAATAAAAAAAGTACCACTTCTAGTTAGCAGAAATAGCTCAAAAGTTCATAGAAATCTACATTCTTGTAGTTTTTGAATTCTGTACTTGTATGCAAAATTTGGTTGACCTAACAGAAAGCGTACACAAGTTATCGTGTTTACATACGTACACACACACAGACAGACAGACACACTCACATCATTCCAAAAATGGTATTTTCATGCTCAGGGAGATCCAAAACATCGAGATTCATTAAAATCTCAAGGTTGAGTTTTTGGACGATTACAATATTTTCCCTATACTTTGTATGCAGAGACAGAGGTTAGTAGCACGCACTGATACAGCGCATTGCCGCACCCACCACACAACAAACTAACTCAGGATCTAGATTAGGACCTGAGTGCAGCCATGCATTGGGTGATACCTCAGCACCACACTAGTTCAGATGTAGTGGCAAGAAAGTAAAAAAAAATGTTGCCCCTCTGAGCCTCCCTATATTAAGTAATTTGCCCAGGTAATAACCCCCATATAGTCTATCAACCACAACCTATAGCAGCAGTCTAAACAAATTGCATAAGGACCCCTTAACTGCCATGTAACAGGATCGGGGGCATTGTTTAGTGATCTTCTCTTTGTGCCCTGGAGTAACCATTTCTGGGCACATACTGTATATACTGTGTGTTCTATACTCTACATATACTGCATGTATATAGTATGACTATAGCTTTTTTTATGTATGTAGATATTGTACTATAGCATAACATTTCAAGTATTTAAGCAAACACCTTTAGATCAAATCCATTTCACCCCATGTGGGGACCCATGGCACAAAACATTTTCTTAACTAAAGCATGGGCCTCACAATGATGCAAAAAGAAAACAGATGTAATCTAGAATTGAATTGTAAAAAACGTAGCCTATTTCATTTTAAACTGTTTTTATATTAAGCCACGCACTTGGGCTGTTCACCACTATTTAAAAACAACATTTGAGAGATTGTCTCTCATAGTACAAGCCAAACAGAACAAATAAATAACCTTTATAGAAGCCTGAAGGTCCACTCTGATGTATACCTAATATTCCTACTTCATACTTAACAGATGAATGAAGTTTTATAGATTTTGTCAACCTAATGAAGTCACACCATGTTTGCTCTTCTCACAGTAGATCGCTGGTGTATAAACGTGTTTTCCTGCATAGAATAATCTGTTGAGACTTGACAGGTATCCATATTTCACCTTGCTTCTAAGTGTGTATGAGAAGGTCAAAGATAAGAGCACAAGCGAACTGTATGGATGATGTCATATCATCGATATCATTGCCCACACAGAAAGGACACAAGCTTCTTCTTTGGATACTTTTGATCCAATGCATTGTTTCTGAAAACACTGGTAGCGCTCCATTCAAAGGATATTCAGTCTTACTGTCAAATCTCTTTTTATGGTGTGACACTCTTGCATCAGTTTCATTTATTTATTTTTTTTCTTTTTCATGAAACATCTAAGTTTAAGAAAGGGGGATCCCTTTTATGAAATAATGTCATTAACAGAAATTGAACACTTTCATGAAATACAATTTAGGAAGAGATGTTGCAGTGTTACTTCTGAAAACAGATGCAACTACCACTTGCTAGGCTTTTTTTCTGTAGTACCAAATTCACAGTGGACTACAGGCACTTTTCCACTGCATAGTACGGCACGACACGGTTCAGTTCAGCTCACTTTTGGGGGGTTTTCCACTGGGAACAGTACCTGGTACCTGGTCCTTTTTTTAGTACCACCTCAGCCGAGGTTCCAAGCGCCGAACAGTTACCAAAACGTGACGTGTAAACTCTGCTGGTCACTGATTGGCCGGAAAAAATCATCATTACTGCGTCACTGAACTTGCGACACGAGACACAACAGACCCGCTAGATTTTTAGCACAGCCAGCGAAGGTTCGGACGCACCATTTTGTTTTAACCAAAAATGGCTGTTTCGTGGTCTATTGAGGAAGTACAGACGTTCCTCTCGTTGGTAGCCGAGGAGCGGATCCAGCGAGAGCTGGATGGGGCGACGCGGAATGAAAAAGTTTTTCAGGAGGTCGCTAAGCTCTTGGGCGCACATGGCTACCATCGGACTTACAAACAGTGTAGGGACAAGTTAAAAAAAATTAAGAGCGAGCAGTAGAGGTGGCGCAACTATAACGACACGTGAATAATCCCGCCCACTCTAAAGCGGTACTAAACTGCAGTCGAAACGCAAACTGAGCCGAACCAAGGTGAGCTGTACTGAACTGTGCTGTGCCGTACTATGCAGTGGAAAAGTGCCAAAAGTGCCCCCATCATCTAGTAGTTTACTCCTCTGTCTGCATGTTTCTTCTAGCTTCTAGGTAAAGTTTGTCAATGTGATAAATCAGAAGGAGAATTCACATGATAAAAGAACAGACCAAAGGATCTGTAAGCATGTGCTTATGTATCTATTTATTATGTTCTAGGCATTTCATCAAATGTTTCCCTTTGCTTTGACTCACTTTAACTAGACAGAGTGATTGTATCCATAAGCTATTTACTGACATAGTAAATGCAAAAAAAGAAACTACCATAGACCTGCATTACAACGTACAAGATGTTCTAATGCTAGGGTTTGTCAGGATTCACACAGTAAGCATAAAATAATGTAAAAATCCAGTCATGAGCACGGTACATGAGCTAACACAAACCATTGCTAATGGGACTTGGCAGGATGTGGTATTAGTCAAGACCAAAAGCATGCCCACTGCACCCACAACTAAAAGGAAAAAATATTCAACAGCCATGCTAAAGTACTTGCTCTTCTTAATTTAAGATTTCGAAAGTAACAACCCCATGAGTTACATTCTACAGAAAACTATTCGTTACGTAACAGGGAGAGAGCACATTTTATGGAAGAATGTTTTAAGTTTAGTGTCACCGAAAGACTTTCATTTTAATGGTGTGAGAAGTCCAGCTGAGTACCTCAATTACTGTTTACCCTTTAAGAAGAACTTTGGACTTTAAACTACAAGGTACAGACTGTGGGGGCCTTAGCAAGTTGCCTAATTTGCCTGAGGATCAAATGTAAAAACAATGTCAGACCTGCTCAATTCAAGATATGATCCTGGGGTAATGAGGCCTGTCTGTGTACGGTCAGGTGCACGTCTGGAAAAAGTCACAATTTAGAACTGGCAATTAATCTTACCCATGTGTTTGGAATGTGGAAAGAAAACCTGCGGGCCTGGAAAAAATAACACAGACAGTGAGGGAACATGAAGACTTCACACAAGGCGAGGGGCTCAAACCTAGGATGCTGGATCTGTGAAGTGTGACAGTGCTAACCACTGTGCCACTGTGCTGATATCAAACATAAAAAAAATTGGGAGTGGCCTCCCCATGACTTTCTTGTATACTCAGATATGGGGATGGATATTTGAAGAGTAAACCGCAAGACAATTATTCTATTTTTATATTATGTACATTAAAGAACTATCAACAAAAAAATAAATCAAATTACTTTTTTAATAATTGTTCAATATATTATTAAAGTTGAATAAAATCGGACTCTGTAGTAAAGGTAAAGTACCACTTTCAGTTAACGGAAATAGCCCAAAAGCTAATACCTTTATGCAAAATTTGGTTGACCTAAGTGAAAGCGTACTCAAGTTATTGTGTTTACATACACACACACTCACACAGAGAGACACACAGACATAATTCCCAAAATGGTATCTTCGGACTCAGCGTGGTCTAAAACGTCGAGATTCATCAAAATCTTGAAATGGAATTTTTGTAGGATTCAAATACTTACATTGTACACGAGAAAGTCAGGGAGGTCTAAAATATTGAGATTCATCAAAATCTTGACATTGCATTTTGATGATTACAATACTTTCCCTATACTTTGTATACAAGAAAGTAAAAACATATACTTTAAATATTTACATATAAAAGCAACAATGTAAGATTACTTTTTTCCTCATTTACTAATTGGCCTTTAAAAATATGTTTTCTTTTTTGGACTCTTTTTTTACTAATCAAGGAATAGACTGAATTTAGTGTGTCAGTGGTACAGTTTTACATGTTTTTCTCTGGGGAGCTTATGGAGTTGGGTGAGCTGTAGATGGGAAATACTAATCTAATAGTAACCTTGGGCTGATTCAAAGAGTAATGGATGGTGTACTCAAAGCAGAATGACACCCTTGAACAAAGCTGTGAATGGTAAAATGAAAAGGAACAAAGCTAAACAGAGTACAACAAGGTATTTAAATGTGTCACATACTGTATGAGCACCACAATTCTTTACTGCAGCTCCCACGTTGGGAGTCACAATTCACAAACATAGGAGAGATGGCAGATAATCTAGAATCAGTCAAACTGTTGCAAAGGGATGTGGACAGCAAACAGGCTTGGACTGATTTATGGCAGATAAAATTTAATATAAGCGCAGTAAATGTAGCATATTGCATGTAGGAAGCAAAAATGTTACACTTGAATACACAGTGGGAGGTCTTAAACTTGAAAGTACCCCATTCATAGTCATAGGAGACTCATCACTATCAACATCCAGACAGCGTACAGAAGCCATTAAGAAGGCTAAAGGAATGATAGATAGATAGATAGATACTTTATTAATCCCAAGGGGAAATTCACATAATTGTCAGGTTACATAACACGATGTGTACATCCATCCATTATCCAGCCCGCTATATCGTAACTAAGGGTCATGGGGGTCTGCTGGAGCCAATCCCAGCCAATACAGGGTAAAAGGCAGGAAACAAACCCCAGGCAGGGCGACAGCCCACCGCAGACGATGTGTACAGTAAGAGTCAAAGAAGGATATGCTGAAGCTTTATAACACACCGGTAAGGCCTCATTTGGAGTACCGTTTGCAGTTTTGTTCTCCGAACTACAAAAAAAAAAAAAAGACATAGCAGCAGTAGATAAAACCCAGAGAAGTGTGACACGGCTGATTCTGGTACTTAGAGGTAGCAGCTATGAGGAAAGATTAAAGGAGTAGAACCTTTCCAGTTAAGCAAACAAAAATTAAGAGCTGACACGACTGAAGATTTAAAAATTTCGAATTAAATTAGTACAGTGAATCCAGGCTGTTGCTTTAAAATGAGCTCAACAAGAACATGGGGATGCCGTTGAAAACTTGTTAATAGTAACATTTTCTCAAACATTACAAAGTTTTTCATAAAAAAGAGAACCACTGGCCCATAAACTACATTACCAAGTTGAGTGGTAGACAAATAGGACTTTAGTTTCCTTCCAAACTCGAGAAGATTTTATGTGGGGAAATCAGGTGGATAGGAATGCCAAACTTTGTTGGGCTATGTGGCCTGTTCTCTTCAAGCTTTTTCTAATGCTGTTCTAGTACACTGCTTCTTTAGCCATTAATCGCTATGAAATCAACCCTGAAGCAGTCAGGACACAGCTACTTTTAGTGAAAACTCAGCTGAACCATATTTTCCTTGGTTCAGATGGCAAGCAGCTCCTTTTGTTCAGTCCTTTTAATTTTATGAAATGTTTCAAACAGCATAACTTTGAAAAGCCAGTAAACTATAGAGCTAGTCATGGATACCCACTGTGCCCTGCCTGACAAATAAAACAATGGCAGAGCTTTACAGAAGTAATGTTATTTTTCAGCATAGTTCCCTGCAACATTATTGCACTTTTCCAACTTTACAGATTGAGTTCCAGCAAGGAAAAATAAATCTTCTGACTTCTCCTCAAACCATGCCTCCGAAACATTTGTCACTGCAGAATCCCACACAGGTCATCTTTAGATTTGGGAATAAATGATAATCACTGGGGGCAAAGTCAGGACAGGAGAAGTGGGTGGGTAGTCAACAAGTTGAATCTTTGTATTCTCAACAGCGGCCACTTAAACCAGGGACGTGTAACAGTGAGAGCTGTCATAGGGAAAGAGAATCTTTTTTTAATCTCATACAAATGAAAAAATTGGAGATCAATGCAACTTTGATATATCCATGGTAGGGTCTGACAATTTTACAGTTTTAAAAGTTTGTCCCTTAAGTGCAAAGGAAATATGTCGGGGCAGAGTATACTACAAGGACTTGACCTGTTGGGTCATCTTTAAAGGATATCAGCTGTGACTTTTACTCATATATTACTTTAACATAGACATTTTAGAAGTACATTCTTGAGATTACATGTAGAGGAGAAATGTTACAAATCAAAACAATGTACAGTCAAAACTACATGTGCAGTTTGTACTGCAAAAACTATATTTAACAGTCTCTGCATTAAATAAGAGTGCCCCAACTATTTGTGACACATGTCTCTTGGAGTAATGGCTGCTGGACACTGCCATTGTGGTACTACCTGTCTAACTGAAGAGATGCCAATAGTTTGTGCCCAGAGGGATTTGAGTTTTTTAATTATGATACACTCTTAATTTTGACAGATTTTGATTACAAACATGAGGGGCAAAATAGTGTGGTGTTTAGGGCTTCTGAACCTAAGACCCTGTAGCTGTGAGCCTTGATCTGATCATTGATTATACGTCATTTGAACAATCTTTTCACAGTGGTGTAGTCTCCCACCTGGACCTTGAAGCTGGAGTTTATTCTTAAAGTCCTGCTCCTGTTTCTTCCTGGAGGCAACCATCCTGCCGACTACGCCACTGTGAAAAGATTGGACAGACACAGGAAGAGATTTGGGGGCAGCCGCCCAAATACTTGAATTAGGCTGTCAAAATTGAAAGGTTGGTTCCATGGTAGAGGTCTCAACAGACTTCTGTCCAACAATAGAACCATTATAACAGGCAAAGATGGCGGTTTTAAAGCTGGGCAGGGGGAATGATGTAATTGGGGCAGGAACCAAAAATTATGTCATTGAGACTGGAACTGGAAATGATATCCTCAAGTCCAGGTGAAATTTCCTGTGGTTGGTCTGCCGATGAAAAAAAGGAAGGATTAGTGCACCCTGCCACCCCCTGGTCTGGCATGGAATTATTCCTTTGTGAGCCCTTCAGCTGCCTCTCATGCGCACATGTGTGACAACTGTATTTAAGAGAAACAGGCATTGTTTCATGGTACTTTAGTGCTGCTACCTCACAGCTCCAGAGAGCTGGGTTTAAATCCCAGCCCATGCCCCATCTGTGTGGAGTTTGAATGTTTTCCAGCTATTCATAGAAGCTTTCTACAGTATTCCTCTAACATCCCAAAGATGAGTGTGTTATGTTAATTAGCGACTCACAACAGGTCAAGTGCAAGCGAGTGTGGATGTGTGGACAAGTGGGTCCTGCATTGACCTGACAAGACATCCATCTACAGCGGTTTCCTGCCTTGTGGCCTGACACTGCAAGGAGAGATTCTGACCCCTGTGATCCTGATCTGTTTTGGTGATGGATGGATCGGGGAGGTATGGTTGAATACACATCATAGACAAGCAATATATTTAACACCAGTAACGGCGCACTGCAAGATAACGTGCAGTGAATACACTTGACTTGAGCAGTCATAGTTTTCATACTCTTTCTCTGTATGTTTATCATTTGTTTGCTGCCTTGTGAGCAGCTCTTCTTTTCTCCACCCTAGCGGCCCGCTTCTTCTCTTCTTTCACTGGCATCTTTTTACCTTAAAACCGATTACACTGGCACTTAAGTCTTCAATCTGCCTCAAGAATGATTTAAGATATGTAGAGGTAGGGGAAGTGAAGGCGAAAGTGGTAGGGATGAGAACGGCGCCCATACGTATGTGCCACCCTGCTGCCCACTGCTGAGTGTTGATTCTACAATAAAATAAAAATAAAAAGAGGAATAACCTTGGAGGTCAATCTTCACCCTGAAAGCTGATAGTAGACATCACATTGTATATGTGTACCAAATTTCAGGTCAATAGTTCAAAAATCCTGGACAGACAAATGGACAGCCACGGTAGTGTATTATATAAGAATATAATTTGTACTTTACTTTTTAAAGTTAGTGAATCAATGTGAACATTTTCAAGGACATTGCCTCCAATAAGAGAGACAAGGCTAATGTCTAGCATGCCTACTGTACTTTGCTCAAAAGCTGTTTTTTGCTTTTGGACCAATACAGTGTTGTTGGAGAGAGACTGGGATAGAAAGAAATTTGTTAAACACCTTTGCAAAAAACAGCATTCATTCTTTGTATTTAGATCCTCAAATGTTTCTCCCTAGGTCTAACTCAAGCTTAATTATAATAAACTAAATAAAAATACTTGGAAATTACATTAAAAGAGTGAGATGATGAAAATAGATAAATGAGATGGAAGTTTTCAAAAAGTGAAAGCATTTTACAGGAAAAGGCAGAAAGCTGGCAATTTTGCACCACCTACTGATTAACAGTAAATGTGACATTTACAAACCGGTTTAAACCAAAAGATTCCATGCTTTTTTCACTTTATTTCATAATAGTAAAACCCAAAAGAGTGAGTAATATATAGAATCCAGATGTGGATGAAAGGTCAGAAACCTAAAATATCAGATGGAGACCAGTTTGAGATTATGTCACAGTATCTTGGTGTCTTTGTAGTCGAATGCAGACCACCATGGTCAAATTTAGAGGAGAGTGATCTTTGGTAGGACATTACTCTGCAGCATTTAATTTAAAGGAGGACACAGCAATCGTCACAGAATATATATTAGTTTTTCTTTATGACAGTATGAGAATGAGCAACATGATAAAGCTAAGGTTGTGTGGATTAATAAGCCTTTAAACCTCCCCAGCATGCTCCAACATGTAAGCTAGTGGCTCTTCGGCCTAAAAAGTGATTTTATATTGCTTATAGTAGACAGTGGGCCTTATGTGTTCAGCAATAATAACGAAGATGTCGCTGTCATTTATGCTTTAAAATACAGTGTAGTTAGGCACACATATGTGATTTTTTGCTGTATTTATACAAACATATGAAATTATTGTAGCCTTTATTAGGAATCTGAGATACTATATAAGCTACGAGAGAAGGCTAAAGGTTATACACTATATAAATTACTATCCAAAAACTATCCAAGTACAACACATTTTACACAATGACAAACTTGCCAATATTCTGGTTACAGGGATAAATGGACAGAAGAAAGGGCTTTTATGGATCTGTGTCATTTATTGAGCTAATTCTGACAGCTTGTCTATGACAATGGTCAACATCCATGCAAGTGTTGTCCTCTTGGAATTCACTGTGCGATTCAGCCTTTTGGATCTGTTCTTTAGACCTGGATGCCTGGAAACAAAGAATGAAGACCTCATTCACAGACAAGAAACTGCCCGTTGTTACTGTTGCACAAGGAACTCTTGTTCTGATGACGTGCTGCCTCCTTTCTTTTCAGATTTTTGTCTTTTTCACTCCATACATTCCTTTCCTTGTCATTTTCTTGGCAACATGCCTCCCAACCACATGAAGAATTTTCAGCATTCCCCTAAATCCCATGCAAGGCTGCTACAGGCACAAGCCCATTACTCACTTTTGGGGTCAGTAATACACAACAAAATATCTGGGATGCAGGCTCACAATGGCATCAAGTGGTCCCAGGGAAATCCACACTTCAAGCTCTAAAAGCCCTGATAAAGGCCAAGTGGGCAAGACTTTCTTCTTAGTTGAACAAAAGTTTTTTTTCTTTTCCCTTATGGATGACCTTGCAACAACTTGTCTGCCTGGAAGTATTGCATAAGCTTCACAGCAGTCCTCCGTGTCATCACTCTCTCTATTAGAGGGTCAAGCATAAGTTTCCTGCCCTCTAATATCCTGAGGAAATGATTCAGGCTTTCTCCTAGGGTACCTCCTTCCCTCTCTGGTGTGTTACCAAAGGATTCCATTTCTGGGCACACAATGCAATGACAGGGCATACTTTATGGTCACTGCCTATCCAATTTGGCTAACAGATGAACTCTTCATTAGCCTTTTCATTCTCTGTCCTTTGGTGACTCATTCTCTTGTGTCCTGCCATCATGGTTCACCTCTATCTTAACATCCTCTTACATGATAAAATCATCTGTTAAATGAAATGTAAACACTAAACCCAAAACCAACTAGTCACCAAGAAAGCAACACCTCTTTGCATAGATCTCATCTCATTTTCTGAAATCACTTTTCCTGGTGAAGGATGGGAGGCCAAACAGGTTGGCCTAGACTTCCCTGTCCACAGCTACAGATTACAGCTCTTCCTGTGGAATTCCTAAACCAGTCAAGAGTTATAATCCCTCCACCATGTCCTGGATCTGCTGCAGGGCTCTCCACCCAGCAGCTTTAGAGGGAGATGCCCCGGGGGACATCGGTATGTCATGCCCAAACAACCGCAATTTGCTCCTCTCAATTCAGAGGACCAGCGAGTCTACTCTGAAGCTCCTGCAAATCACTGAGGTTCTTACCCTATCATAGAGCATCAGCCCAGCAACCCTGTGAAGAAACCTGCTACATGTATTCACAATTTCATTCTTTTGGTCACTACCCATAGTTCATGACCATGGATTTAGAGCACAGATATAAATCTACCAGTAAATTCAGAGTTTTGTCTTTATATTCAACTCCCGCTTCACCATCATGGAATAGACTGTAACAACATCTGCAGAATAGCAGCTGCCTCTCCAATCATCCTTTTGAACTTATGTTCCCTTTTTCTATCACTTGTGAACAAGATCCTGAGATACTTAACTTCTCCACTAAGGGCATTTGTTTTCTCCTCACCTGCAGAGAGCAATCGATTATTTTCCAAGAGTGAATCATGAGTTTAGAATTGGAGGTGCTGATTCTCATCCCAGTTGCTTCACCCTTAGCAGCAAATGTGTGCTGTAGGTCACAGTCAGATGAGGCAAAGAGGTCAACACTATCTTCATAAAACAATAATGCTACCCCTAGACTCCCCAACTGCACATTCTTATATCCTCCACTGAGCTTTAATAACCTCTCCATAAAAACCACAAACAGCAGTGGTGACAAGACACTCCCTTGATGGAGGATGACACCCATCATGAACAAATTTGACTTAATGGCAAATATTTAAACTCAACTCTCACTGCTTTCATATAGGAAACAAATAGCATGCAAGAGCGGCCCTGTTGCCTCTTATTCCTGAAGCACCTCCCACTGTACCTGCAGAGGGGCACGATCATATGCTTTTCAAATGTACACAACACATGTAGAGTTGAGTTATCGTACTCCCATGCACCCTCCAGCAGCTTCACCAGGGAGAAGAGCTGGTCTGATCTTCCAAAATGGGACAAGAATCCACATTGTTTCTCCTGTATCTTTGGCTTAATCATCAGATGAAATCTTCCCTCCAAGCAACCTTGCATAGGCCTTACCTAGGAGGCTAAGGAGTGTGATCCCTTTGTAACTGAAACACACTCTATGGTCACCTTTCTTAAACATGATGACCACCACAACAGTTTACCATTTCTAGGGTGCTTTACATGTCATCCGTGTGACAATGAATAGACATGTTAAACACGCTATCACAACAGTGTCCCACGCTTTCACCATCTCTGGTCTCTCTTAATCTTCACAATGACTTGAAGTATGAAAGAGGCACCGTCCATCTTCATACAAATGGCTTTGACAGGGAGAAGATAAGGTCACTGTAGTGGGTAGAAACATCAAACATGATATGACAACCAGGCAACAACCAAACAGGAAAAATATTTCCAGATTTTCAATTAAAGTAAAGCAAGTGGCAAGATAAATATGATTACATATTAAGCTGTCTGTGAGTGTACAAAATCATAGAAGTGGTACAGGAGTTGTTTGGAACAGAAGATTTAACGGAGGCAACAATTCATCCACCAGTCTGATGGACTCCCTTTATTTGACTGTAGGGTCATGGTGCAGTTTGGATTAATTATTTTTTGAAAGATATAAGCAGGACATATTTTAATATACAGAACGTACAGGATTAAAATCTATCACAGACTCTGGGGGAAAAAATAGAATCAGATTTTAACAAGAAATATACAAGAATACGGTGGAATAAAGACCAGGGTAGGGGGTAAGAGATAAACAGATAGCAGAGCACTCATATCAAAAGGTTCAGTTTCTATATGGTGTGTTATTACACGATAAGGAAACGTCTGAATGGAAGAACTGTTACTGTCTAGATCATTCTGTTTAAGTTTGTTTTTATTAGAAACTGCTGAATTGCCCTTCGCTTAAACTTTAAAGAAAGTAAAGTACTTGGTGAAGAACAGTATCCAGATGTACACTTAAAATAAAACACTAACCCGCTATCCACAGCTCTGGACAAGAAATAGCATCATAATACAAAAAACAGCAAGGTGAGATTCACAAATTAAGCAGTAATGGTTTCTTTTGCTTTGAAAATGTTAAATAACGGATTCCGATTATCAAAATGAAATCTAGGAGCTTCCAATTCCCTAGACAGTCTGTAACACAATGTGAAAAAAAAAATTACTAGGAAATCCCTTCGGGGTTGTGGATTAGTGAACTTAGCAGAGAGAAAAAAAAAATGACACAAAGATGCCGGGGAGGGAGCATGTGGTGAGCTGTTTCCGGAAGGGCCGTGTCTCTTGGTGCTCCATAAATAGCAGGCAAGCAGCCAGTCAGCTACCAGAGCCTCAGTGACTGAGAGACCAACAAGTGTGACTCTGCAAGCTCTCTGAACACGCAAGGTAAGGGGGCGACACCGGCTTTGTTTCTCTTTACTTCAAGTATTTTCATGCAGCATGAACAGATAGAAAGCATAATTCGGTGGCAGAGTCAAACTTTACACTCTGCTTAAAACAGTTCTGTCACTCTTTAGTGAAGCTATTATTGTGTTCATGTATGTTAAAAGATCTGATGGGTAAGTGCAGCTCATTATTATTCAACTAATGAAGGTGATAAAAAGAAGTAGGGAGTCTGGTAGTCTCTCTGTTTCATATTTATCTGCAAAGTTGAAATAAATTTATACTCTGGGAATGGTACATATTCTGTATTTTATTCATTACTCACATAAACTTTGTTTTTAGAAGTTTAAGTCATGTAGCAATTAAGCATTTTTAAATATTTACAATAAGTTATAAAAAGTATTGCTACCTAGTCACTGCTTCTTTGTCATGAGGTTGCCTTGGTAGAGATCTTTCAAACTTTGATTCCTACTCTTTGTAAAAAATCAAATCTGTTAATGCATGGGTCACTATTAGATAAATGTACTTAAAAAAAAACCTGGAAGACCTACTTGGCCAAAAAGTAATAATCAGGATAATAATATGTGGAAGGCACACACTGCTAGGTCTGTTTGTAGCTGTCATATTTTTATAGACTAATTTGCTTGTGTTGTTTAGAAAAATAACTATCTGTGTGACAGAAACAACCATAGCAATCCGCCAGTTGATGTAAGCATGTCAGAGACACGTGTAGGAATCTCTGTAATTCAATGTGTTAGAAACAGGCACAGAAATCGAATTATGCATGTTGGACATGACATCCAAAATTTATGTGTGCTAGATGTAGATACAGCAGTTCTACCTGATAGATAGATAAATAGATTAGAACAAATGGAATATTTCAATATACGCTCGATAGGAACATTTACAGAAATACTGTATATACTGTAAATGCATTTAAACTGGTTTTATATGGCAAGAGAAGAAGAATCTGTTTAACCTTATAAAAATCACCTATCCATGCCTGTTTGACAGGTTCTTTTAACAGTTAACAGCTACAATTGAAAGAGAAATTGATTGGAATAGATAGCTGTTTACACATGCTGCCAACATTTATGGGATTCTGTTGTGCAGAAATTTGTTATAACCAGTTATAGAAATCAATTTTTGCCAGAAACAGCTAAAATAAAATCAGTATCAGCGTCAGTGTGTTAAACAGCTTCTGGAATGCATTCATTTGATTAGGGGGCAGTGGAAAAAGTATCAACATGCAATATCAACATATCATTCACATCTTGTACATCCAAAGAAACAATTCATTTTAACCAACAAATATTCTGCACATTACAAAAATGGCTTGTAAAATATACACTTTTTCTATAGTGATGAAGTAAGACATATTTTACTGCTTGGGGGTTTTCTTCTGCTAGAATTCTCTTTTTCACATTCACCTTACTATAAGGGTTTATGATTGTCTCTTACATGCAGTCAGTTGCACAAATGCTGAATATCATAGAGGAGTTTCCAAGTAACAAAGAGTTAATATTACATTCTACAAACACCTGGACAAAAAAATATTGTGAGCAATGCTGTAATTAAAAGATTTCCAGATGTTTTTGCTGTAAGTTGGTCTATGAGATAAAATGCATTGGAGCAAACCCTGAAAACTGAATAAAAGTTGGCTTTAATAACAAAGCCATGTCACAAAATCCAAGTTCTTCTTGCTCCCACAAAGGAGTACCAAACATTAAAAAATATTATGAGTATTTATGATTGTGGAACATTCTGTACTTTTAATCTTTAAATCAGAACTCCCAGTATAAGTAAGTGCCTTGTTTTGTCTGCAAGGGCAGTTTAGATGTAGCTCTGTTGGACGTCTCTAATGCTTGTCCCGTGTTTTGAAAACATCTCAGTACACAAAGCAAAGCTAAGACAGACATCGCTTCTCAATTGCAAGTCTGACTTAACCTCTTAGTGCGGAAATTCCATGACTTGGTGTTGGGCATACAGAGTAGACAAAACATTTTGTGAAAGCCATGGTACACTGTCTAATTAAGAAAACATCCTGGGAAGGCAGGTAAATACAGAGCGCAAAGACAGCACTTAGGCGGAATGTAAATATATATTTTCTGAATATCTTTTCCGTATCATTGATCTACACTAAAGGAGGCTGGGGTAGGACAGAAAGCAGGCAGCTCTTATGTAATTATATTTTGCACAGACTTGCTGACTTGATTATACCGTTGATCTCCAAGTCTAACCTGCGTTAAACTTCTTCCCCAGCTTTTACTTTTATTTATTTATGTATTTTAACAATTTCCTTATATTGATTTTGAATGACTCCATAAATTGTGACTCCAGTTCATGTATCTGGGTACGCACAAATTCCAGTTGTACAATGCAGCAACCCTCGATGACTGTTGGTCCCTTCAAACCTCCAATATGTCTCAACATAGTCCAATTCGAATGCTTCAATAGTAAAGGAGATCCTATAGGTTCTCCACACAGTGCATTCAGTTGTTTGTTAGGCTGTTTTCCTAGCACTAAACATAAGAAGCATATCGTCTTGCAGTTTCCCTGTAGCTTAGTATACCAGGCTGATCACAGCACAATTGGAAGGCAATCACGTGTTACTTCCACCTATAGTATAGCTTGGTGGCTGCTATTGAATTTTAACTGAGAAATATCCATACTTCAATCTCCTCATGTAGCTGAACTTTCTGAATTTTTCCTCATTGAAATCAAAATCACAGGTCACAGCAAAATGATCCTCCATTGCATACACTATACACTGCCGGGAACCATTAAGAGTAGAAACTATGCGTAATAGCATTGCTCAACACCACTGCTAAGGTGTCATTATGTTCGAACCCTATTATTACTTTTCTCCTTTGGGTACTATATAATATCACAAGAAAATGGTACTTGTGCTAAAACTGAAAATTTTCATCCAGAAGACAGCTGCATCACTGCCCCTATTATTTGTTAATAGTACAAAGATTTTCCAGTTGTCTTACTGCCATTTTGGATAGCCGAGCCACTCACTAATGCACCACTGGGATGGCTCCAGTGTTAGAATATCACTCAGAGAGCAGTGCATAAGTAGAACAAGTTACCTGGTAGTGACAGAAATGAGGATTCCAAAGACCTTCCGATTTCCACATACTTTTGAACACATCGGACAAAGATGAACTGATAAGTAGTGGTGACTTAACCGGTCCACTCACATCAAAATGTTTTCCTTTGTTGTTTATGAAAACCAGTGGGCATGACACCGTTCATCGCAAACGTACACAAAGTTGAAGAAATGGGACACATGTGAAGTGAGCCACCGAAATGACTAAGTCATTATTTTGTGCTGCCGGTCCATAAAAATCAAATGAATGTGCAGAACACGACACTCAAAATTTCAAATAGGGCTTTGAAACATGAACATATTTTTGAGAGAGGTGATTTGATCTTCCTCGCAACTAAGTGAATTTTTACATGAAGGAGACATGGCAGGGACTAACTATCCCTGGCCTCGTACACACACATGCAGTATTCATTCATCTCAGCTTGCCTTGAGTTGCCAGTACATGTAAAATACACTGGAATAGTGCCCAGGCACACGCGGGGAAAACGTGTAGATGTCCTACAAGAGATAACTAAGTTGAAAGTTAAATCCTTATCTTTTAAACCGGGAGGCAGCAGAAAGACTTTCGTATCACGGTTATTAAATACTTTTAGAAAGGCAGAATTTATAATTTGCTAGGTAGATGGCAGATTTGGTGAGTGGAGTTTAAATAATTATTACAAGTTTCTTGAATAGAGTGACTGTTAAATTTCAAGTCGCGATTCTGAAAAGAAGGACTTGTGCCAAATTCCGAATGGTAATCATGTCAGTGAATGTAAATTCCTAATTAATGCAATAATGATAGCATAATGCATGAGGCTGGGGGGGGGTTGTAGTCTTTAATGTAATGATGCAGGTTAATGATGATGAGTAATGATGCAAGTTTAGGCAACGTGTGGAGGGAGCACAAGTTCCTACGACTCCATGGGTTTAACTAATGCACAATATTGCAGAACAGAATAGTACGTGAATATAGTGCAGTTATTTTAAAATGTAGAAATAAAGGTAGAGTCTCATGAAAGTCAATAGGACATGAAACTAGATTTAAAATTTCACAACATAACATTTTTTAGACGTTCTTAACCCAGTTCCAGGGGTTGTTGGAGTCTATCTCCAGAACACGAAATGTGCAAGGCAGGAAACAGCCCAGGGCAATACATTAGCCGATCATATGAGAAATAACAAGTAATACTGCTTACTAATATTACATTTGACCTGCTGTGACTATGAAAGATTTACAAATCAAGTGCATAAAATATAAATAAAAAGAATGACTGAATGAAGGGGTACATGTGCAGTTAAAATGTATGAAATCTGATTCTCGTGTCTGATTTATTTTTTTCTTATCTTACATCTCTTCTTGCATGTTTTATTAGGATTCTTGGTGGCCCATATTTTCTGTTAGGTCAAGTGGAAAGTTTAAAATGACGGCCACTGTAATGTATGCTGGTGATTTTAAACTTGTTGCTAACTGGTGAATATTTTGTATGGTAAACCTAAAGGGGGTACCCTGATAACTTTGAAGTATTTATTAGGACCACTCAATTGCTAGCTCTACCAAAATGTTTGATGGACTAAATAGCCTCCTCACGTTCTAAAAACAATCTGTGTAGTATTTCTTCAATTTGTGTTTTACTTGGTTGCATCTGATGATCATTTCACATTGCTCTCTTTTCTTCTCCATCCTCAGTATCACCAGAAACAATGAACTCTGTGGATCAAGTGGGTATGTTGGCTTTACTTGTCACTCTTCTCTTTGGAGGACAAAGCAATGCCTGCAGCTGTGGACCTCAGCACCCTCAGACTGCTTTTTGCCACTCCGATATTGGTGAGTCTTGCTTTTTTTCTTCATAGTTTGTTTGTACCTGAAAGATTACATTCACAAAATGGCCTTCTACAGATTTATAATACATTTCTCCAAACCTGTACTTAAAAATCTGAGTCAG